>NC_141250.1:1032500-1092500 GCF_054856555.1 Leptonotus elevatus
ATATTTGCCTCTAGAAATAGAAAACCCGCACAACTGCTGTAATCTGGATTTTTTTGCACCCTTACCCAGATAAAACAGATGGTTGGTCGTCATCGGCACCTGTTTACAAACATCTCTCTAAATCTTGATAAATGTATTATTAGCCAAAGGGACTCAGTAAAAACATCTGAATTATATTCGACCCAACTCTCTCTTTTTAAATGCACATTAAAATTATTACTAGAACTGTTTTTTTCACCTTCGTAATATTGCTAAAATTCGTCCTATTTTGTCTACTGGTGACTAACTTTCTGCTCCTTAAACATTGTGTATTTTAGCTCCAGTGCAGTACAGTACAATAATTTTGACGAGGGCATGTCTGCTATGTTGCGACTGGAATATCCCCATTTAGGGATGGGAATCGAAAACCGGTTCTTGTTGAGAACCGGCTCCAAGTGTTTCAATAAGCGAAGTGCGCATCTCGGCAGAGCGGTGCATTATGGATAGGCCAGCTGGTAGCCTGCTACTAACTTGTCATTGAAAACTAATGGAGTCTAAGGGAGAAGCGCTGATTTGGGCCATTTCAACCGTTGGAAAGTTGATGTTTTTTATTGAATCTATTTTAAACATGAATAGCATGTCGTTACTGACTATTTTAGGACAGTTAAGAATGGCACCAAGTGCTGCAACTGTCGTTTTGTCACTTAAGGCTGAAAGTCGTTTGAAAAATTCTTGCAAGCTTTAAAGTGTGCAGTTACGCCAACACTTTCAGCACTCCATTTGGCGCCATTCAAATGATAGCTTTGTTTGGTAGCAAGTTTTTTTTTTAGACTTCATTTTCACGCATGCGAAAACATAATGCGCACTTCGCTTATTCTTTGGCATCGTTTGTCGTTTTTGCTAACGATTCCTTTATCGGTTCTGTGTGGGACAATGACGTCACCACGCGCGCGAGTCGCGCAGCATTTCCGTGCGCACCGAGCAGCAAACATGCTAACACGCTCGAAAATGTGTTGACATCTTTCAAGAAAAGCTAACAACAGGCCAACTTGCAATATTTGCAAATTGGCTATTTCGTCTAAGGGAGGAAACACTACCACTATGCAAACACATTTGCACACGCAGCATGCGATGACTGTCTGTCGTGTTTGGGAGGGCTCCGGAGTCCCGGTGGGATCAACCCAGCAGCAACGGCCGCCAGCAATGCAAGCGTTCTCTCCTAACAACACTCCAGGTACTGGTAGTAACTATATTAGCGCCAGTTTGCCGTAATGTGAAAGGTGTCGTTAGTAACTGTTAATGTTAAATCCCGTATCTCACTAAACAGCGCCGGCTTGCAAAGGTAAACGCTGTGGCCCGCGAGTGTTGTTTTTTTCATCAGGGTTCATTCAAGGTTGCAAAACGTGAAAAGATGTACAAAACGAACCATGACTTAAAAGCAACACTCGCTACTACACATTCTGAATCTGTTCACGAGAGTCACACACCAGTCTACTGGCTACGTCTGTTTTGACTGAGACATGGAGGAGGAATTTTTGAGTGCTCTATCTTAGTGTTGAAATGTTACTAAAGTTGGACATTATCACAAAATATTTTAGGTTGTATTTTGTAAATTTCTATAGAAGATGATTAAAAAAAATGTAAATGTGTTTATTTTCAATCTTTTTTCTTTTCTTTTTTTCCTGGGGACCCTGTTGGGAAAATTGTACAATTAGTTATCACATGAATAAGCACTTTACTATTTGATGCAATGAAGAATTGCTTCTGCTTGCAATAAAGAATGCTTTGCTCTGCTCCTACATATTAAGGTAGTCGTATCTAACAGCTGTACTTAGCACTTACATGCACACACACATTGAAAAACAAGTACACTGTGTTCCAACTATGCTGTTCCCCCAACACCCTGTAGAGTTGGAACACCCATGTAACCAGGGACCGTCCTAAAGAAACAAAAAGAGGGCTCGGCAGAGTGTGCTTTTAGAGCAGTAGGAGGTTGTAACTGAGACACACCTCTGCTCGGTCTCCTCACTAGCTTGTGAAAAGGTACAAGGTGTCTTATTTCCTTCATTGTGTTGTGTTTTTTATGAATGTCAGCTTATTGAACCTGACATTTAATCGGTTCTTCAAGCACGGATCCAAACACACCCGAGGTTTCCAAAGGCTGAGTCGACGTCTAGGGGCCCTAGGCCTTGGCTCTGCGTCTGGAGATTGAGGGTTGACGGGAAGCCCGAAAGAGGGAAGACATCTCTGGTGAGTAGAAAACTCACACACTCGCGTGAAATGCGCGTCTAGGTGACAGCGGCAAAAGTAAAAAAAAAAAAAGACAATGCTGGTCCCTATCAGGTAGACAGAGAAGTAGTCTATAAAACTGTGAGACAGAGAAGTCTATAAAACTGTGAAAAGGGCGACGGTGTCCTGTACGTATTTAAACTCAGTGAAAAACCAACATGTGCATGTGTAAAAGTGTGAGTGGTGGTTCGCAACCTCATTTGAACAAGAAATTAAAGTGACAACTGTCTGAGGAAGCAAAGGCAAGATTTTTCCGCCACTTGTGGTAGAAGCTTGAGAATTATCTCAGACAGAAAGTAATTGTCACCCTGTATAGGGACAAGTTAGTATAGTTACCCCAAGTAAACCACTGACTCCAACATGGGAAAAAACAAACAGCAAAAAGGTTGATACAAAGGTCCTGAAACAAAAATGTATGTGTAAGGACCGGAAATTTGGAGAAAGCCAATGTCTTTCTAAAAT
Organism: Leptonotus elevatus; assembly: GCF_054856555.1. Classification (NCBI taxonomy): domain Eukaryota; kingdom Metazoa; phylum Chordata; class Actinopteri; order Syngnathiformes; family Syngnathidae; genus Leptonotus; species Leptonotus elevatus. The sequence continues at coordinate 1,035,231 of NC_141250.1, forward strand.
AAAACATCTAAATTTGTGGATAACAAAATACGTATGTATATATATATATATATATATATATATATATAGAGTTACCACAAGGATATTGTGAATGTCCTACAATACCTTCTCAAGCAATTATAAATTGCTTGGGTACATTTGAAAGTCAGATTTTAACTTGCATAGACAACTTTTTTTATAGCATCAAATAAAATGAATTGAACTGTGAGAAAAAGGAAAAAACAAAACAAAACTTTAATTTACTAAAAAAAAAAAGAAGGAGATTATTGAAAATAAGGTTATATTACAGTTTTGTGCAACAAGGATGAAGAAGCAATCTTGTCGGCCCTAAGATTTGAAACAGAAGACTAAATTATACCTTAAACCCATGGGTGGCATTATGACGCGTTGTGAGCTTTTGATGTTTTTGATTATGCCATTTTTAAATGAAATAACACCCACGGGTTGATTTTGGGGATGCACAATTACTGCGTGAGTTGGGTGGATAATTATGCTTGGATTATAATGCCACTCCTGAAATTGAATTGAGACACCAATGACAAAGACAATGTCTGACAATTTTTAATGCATAGATGAATGTGAAAATGCAGTTTGTGAATTAAAGTGAACAATGGCAGTATTTACTTTATCAAAATATTAGAAAGACATTTGAGTAGAAAGTTGATTGCTGATATGGTTACAACTTTAGTTTTGTTTAGAAAACATGAAGTAGAACTTCATCATATATTCATTGTTTACAAGGTGATAGATAGGCTTGGTGGCTTACATATAAATTTGGAAAGATGTATTACATTAAACTTAGCTATATGATTGTAAACAACAAAAGATGTAGTATAATACAATTCGTTTTTTGAAAAAAATGCCTGCCTGCTAGTTATTATGCTATTATGGGCAGACCTCAAAATTCTGCCCCTCCAAGACAAACTAGTGTTCTTTCGCAAAATAGGGCCCGAGCAACAACGGCTACAAGGTCCCTATTGTTTTTGCAATTATGCAGTTGTTTTTTAGAATCTTGTTGATTTGGTGGATTTTTGCAAAACTGCTTCTTTTTTTTTTAAGAAAAAGAGGATGTTAACCCAATGATAAACGAGGGAACACTGTAGTACACTAATTTAGAGAAACGAAAAACTTTTGTAAATATTAAGAAGTTATTACAAATGATGTAGGAATCATATGTAGGGAAAGTTTAAGTGGATTGGATAATAATTTTGAGTTGTGAGCCATGAATGTCTCAACACAAGGAATATTTCGTAAACATGGTAACACTTTACTACATATGAATTTGATGTTTTTTATTTTTTACGTTTTAAACTTTTTTGTGATTTGATGTTTTTGTTAGAGCGATGGATTTTATTAAATTGAACAAAAGTAATACAATGTGAATATTACCAAGTACTGATTGATGATTAAATTTTTTTTAAATGAGTTGAAATTGTTCCAGCAAAACAACTGGACGTTATTATGGCAAAAGCATGGATCATGTAAATACATCATGTGGCATATTAGTTATTTGGAGTAACAAATGAAAGTCACATTGTTAAGAGGAAAAAATGAAATAAATACATGACCGAGCTATGACGATTATGTCTGATAGTTTGGATTCAGTTAAAATGTATATGAGAAATGTAAAAGGAACAGGGCAGTTTAGCCCGCTTGAAATTTTGTGTGGTAAACTATTTAATGTGCCTATTGTAAATAACCAGTTAAGCCGAGCAGATGAAAGAAATTGATTTAAGTGACTATATGAGGAGATTGTTAAATGGCAAGGAAGTGAAAATGTGTAATCAAATGCCAGACGACTCTTTGCCTCTGCAGGAAGGCCAACCTCCCATCAAGGGTTGTGACTGGGTTTTGATCAAAGGTCCAGCCCAAGAAGGGAAGGTCCTTGTAAGTGTTGTTGACGACCCCGAAGGCTGTGAAGATCGCTGAACGACCCTCCTGGATTCACCTGCATGGCACAAAACAGGTACCATTGACTAACAGCTTGTCTGGTTGCGGAGCGAAGCCTGACCGAATCAAAGTCAGAGAAGGAGAAAACAAGCAGTTTGTCTAGCTGTGGAGAAAAGTCTGACCAAAAGGATGGGAGCACGCTCCCCACAAGTTCGCCAAACCGCTGTGAAGTCCAGGGCCTGTCAATTGTGCAGGAAATGTTGGAAGGGACAAATGAAGGAGTCAAGTTCCGCTCCTGAATCGAACGGGAGGGTAAGATGCGATCAGACTCGTTCAGGGCTGTCTTTTATTATTTTTATTTTTGGGGCCATCTTGAAGGGGAGGAGAGACAGCTGGCTGAATTACTAACATTGAACAACATGTACAGAAACAATGGACAATACACACAAATTAGAGCGAAGACACTGGGCGATGCTCACTGGAGCACGAACACTGGATATTACATACACACTCGATGAATCAAGTACAGGAAAATAACAAATGTTGCTGACTGACAAATATAGAGGTGAGGTGCTGGTAACCTCCCCCTCTCGAAATTGTTTAACCTCCAGAAAAAAAAAATTCTCATAGGAAATAATGTAAATGCAATTAATCCGTTCCCAAGCTCCAAAAACGGAAAATTCCTATTTTATTTTTATTTCTATTTATGTTTTTTACATTTACAGTACAGTACAGTATTTAAACAATAAAAAATACCTTACCTTTTTTGTTGTGGTGTGATGGCATCAGTGGTTGATAAATGCTATGTTAATGCTAGCTTTAGTTCAATGCTGAGTTTGTGCATTTTACATTGGGCATATTGTTAGTCCTTAACGCGTTAACGTCAGGCACGTTGTTGAACAGCTAAGGTGGGTCCTTGTGCCAGTATTTACAGAAGTAGTCACGGTAGTTACAACTGCGCGATAATCTCCTTCCTAATTCTACTGTGGTTCGTAGCACTGTATGTTTTTCTTTGCTGCCTCTGGCACTATTGTCTTTCTTTGGACCCATGGCGAAGAAAATTGTTGTGGAAAAATCTAAATGCACTTGCAAGTATGGAGCATATCTGGGAGTATTCACGATCTGACTGGAAATGAGCAGTGCATCGTCTCAACTACCGCAACGTGAGCATTCGGCATTGCTCTGCTCCACTCAGCTACCCGTTTTGAAGGTACGTTCGGCTTAGCTTGCTTTGCCTGGGTGTTCAAACTCCGAAAATTAGTTCAAACTCCGAGGCATTTTTTACTCAGATTTTTTGGTTGAATCCGATTTGTACGAGTTCCGAGGTTCCACTGTAAGCTGAGAGCCAAGAGCTCTCGCTTTTTCTCTTTTGCTGGCTACTACAAACAACGCCTCTTTGCCTGTCCTGCGGCACCCACCTGTGTTGCCCCTCCCTCTCACTCCTGTCAGACTTTCTCTCGCTCAAAGCCCCCGCGGCTTCCGCCTCAAGCTCCATCGCAGTGATCAACCTCAATCGGCAAAAAGCCGATTTCCTGCCAACAGTTGCCGGTGACACGTTCTTAGCACCCTTTCATGGGCAGGCAGATGTGATCTGAACCTGCACCGGTGCCCTGAACAAGGAAAACCTCAAATTTTTCTTCCTTTTTTTTCTTTTTGTTCATTTGCCTCATTTCCCTCCAATTCCTTCTACCAAGCTTCTTCGACTCACATCCTAAACTACAAGTTTGAACTTCAAAAAAGAGTAAGTGCAACTTTGCGATTGCCATGGGCATAGAGGTTTGAACAGTCCACCTACCACATTTCTCACCAATCACTTCACATTACACCCACTGATTACCTCATATAGCTATTTACCCAAATGTGGTACTCTTAGAGGTGATAGAGAGAACTGCAGGCAGTCGCTTTTATCGCATACATCGCTCCTTGAGCGATCGTTATTTACACTACAACATCTGGGGATAATAAAACATCTACGCTACTTTGCTATCGCACTGTAAACACGAAAGTAGCTTGACTAAAGATGTTACTGAGAAATCTAAATGAAACTAGTACAGCGAGTGCGAGAGCTCTTGCTCTTGTTTTAAAGGTCTCATATTATTCAATTTCGAGCATTTTAACTCATCTTTCAAGGCAAACAGAATATTGTGTGCTATGACTACATTAACATGGTGGGTACTACATGAAAGATCACATTCCATTTTTTCATTAGAAAAAAAAGTATGTTGCTACCTTACTCTGTTCTTTAGTAATCACTATTTGAAAAAAGGTAATTTGAGCTACAATGAGCGAAAATGGAAAAGATAGGAGAAAATAAACTTTTTGTGAAAAGATACATTTTCAACACAACAGTGACTTTGACACTAATATTTTTTGTTTAGTGACGCTCTGTGAATTAATTTAATGAAACAAAGGCTTTGATCATTCGCGTCATTCTTGAAAACGTTCTATTTCATATCAGTCATGTTTCATTGTAATTTGCTACACATGAGCCCACTGAAAAGAGATACAATGCTGTTATCTGCTGGCCATATTTAGTGGATCTTTTTGATTTCACAACCCCATTGACCAGGCAGCACTGAACAACACGTTGCACTGGCCATTAAGAAAAATAATAAACACAGTAAACGTCAATTAACGTTTATGGCGGCATTCATCATGATTTTAGTATTCGTCATTAAACGTTTTTGGGGGTAAAAGAGTTAATATGTGGAAAAGTGGCAGAACATTTCTCCGTAAGAAAAAGTAAAATAACGTTACAACAGACACTATGCTGTAGCGCTAGTTTGTGGTTGTTTAGGCAGTGGTTATTTTGCCGTAACCGGCAACTCTCCTGAGTGCGTTATTTTGCTGTGAATGTCTCTGATTTGCCGTGAATGCTTGTAGACATTTACAAGCGGTTATGAATAACACAAATGTGCACATTTAGGCCACTGCTTAGTCACAACGTGCAAGCCGTCTTGTCGAGACCACTTAGCGTCCGGTTACCATCAAGTAAGTGACGTCAACTAGGTGGCGAGTTGCCAGTCACGGCAAAATAACAACCGCGGATTGTATCTTGGCAAAACAATACGTGACCGCTTCAGTATTATCCAATCACCGTCTGCTTTATCATATCTGACCTCTTGTAACCAAACAACCTCACACGACAAATGTAGCTCCCACTTTAGGCACTAAAAATACACCGGTAATATGGTAGAAGGTATGATATGGCACATCTGTAATTGAAAGGATCGGAAAGAAGGCTAAATCAAAATAATTTGTAAAATTTACATCTTTCACGTTTTAACAAAACAGTCCTTCGGGAAATGCTGTCGGTACACGGCCTTCAAAAATAAAATTAATCCACTGTCTTTTCAAAGACTCGGACAACAGAGCAACCCTTTCTTCACTATCGTTGTTTCCCCATTGTTTTTCCATGGAGTATGCAAGCAAGAGCAAAAAAAAAAAAGGAACAGCCAGCTTCTCGAATTTCTGTGGATGTGACAAACCTTTACCAGAGGCAGTGCCACTAACCCGAGGGGGTGGGCTCGAGTGCACTTCCATGTCTTTTTGACATCACCAAGTCACAGAAGTTTAATCTGCCCGTTTGAAGCACACATTTTAGAAAGGAGGAGAAAGCTAAAGAAGTCGCGGACGGACTTTTTTCATACTTGCTTGGATTGTAGACAGGCCGGGGATGCATATTATTGATAGAAAACCCCACTAAAGTGCATTTTTGTCAAGGTTACATTTAAATCTTCCTCAAATGATACAACTCCGTGAGACAGGAATCAAGGACCACACCCAAGTTTTTTTTTCTGCAGAAAAGAGGAAGTGGATGCTCTCAGCACCAAAGGACTTCCTCCCTCCACGTCCTTGCTCTGCACATTTATTCACATGTTTAGAAGGCGGAACAAAAGGCGGTACTAAACTCACAATGATAAAAACAAAACAAAAACATGCATCTGGTGTAAGTGTGTGGGTGTAGCATTTCAATTGCAGCAAATAGTAAAGTGCTTATTCATGTGATAACTTATTATACAATTTTTCCAACAATTTTCATACTGAGACCTTTAAAAGATGACAACTGTGTAAAGCCTCACTCAACCGATTCATAGCCCCGCAATAGCCGTTCCACAATCGAAAGATCAATCAATCTAAGGATTTTTGGCGGATTTGGGGAATTATTTGAAAATAATAATTGTAATAAATCTCTGATCATATGCATTGTTTTTATGAAGAAACCAAATGTTATCCTGAATGTCTCCCATGAGGTTACACTGATTAACAAACAATCTTCAAAATAAAATCTTAATTTTTGCAGTTGGCAATAACTGTAGAAATGTCAAAATTACCTGGTTGGTTTTCTGACACTCTGCAGTTAGAGTTTCTCTGGTACTCTCCACTCATGTGCCAGCTGAACTCCTGACTGAAAGGACAGAAGTCAGCAATCTCCACTGCGCCTCCAAAAAAGGACAGCTGGTCAGCAGCTACATCTGGAATCTGTTCAAAGTACTGTAATAACATACATGACAATTAGAATAACTGAACACTGACATTGTGTTTTGATATGAACATCTTTGGAGTATGTGCCCACCCACCAATCTTTTGTTATTTGCCTGTTTCTAAAAAATGTGACATGAGAAAGCCCTATGCTGCACTTCTGCTCCACTGTCATGTAACAGTGGGACTAATTCACAACAACCCACTCTCATCACTGTCACCACTCCCAAAAATGTCACTTCTGGGCACTGAGTCAGCATCCTGTTGTAGCAGCTTCAATCACTTTCTCTTTTTAGAAAATAGGGACATTCTCTGACATTTCCCACACTCTTTTCAACACTTCACCAGCAACCACAAGGATCTACTACTTTGAGACTAATATGGAGCTCGCCGGCATCCCCTCAGTGAAGAATACATCCCGGAGGAGTCACGGAAGGGGACAAGAGCCTAAGTGAAGTGAGACAGAAGTCAGGTTTCCATCCAATTGTTTCGAATTTTTAAAGCAAATTTACTGAAAATGCGCAAAACGGGCATGCAACTTGTGCCCGTTTACATCTGTTGTTCTTTCGGGAATATTGAGAGGGGACTCTGCTGCTGTAAGTGGTCGGTATACACCATAGAGATGTGATCCACCAGTAATTTAAAAGAAGAAGACCAGGAAGCGCCGTGTGATGACGTTGTATGAGTTTACTTTTGTAATTTTTGATAAATAGTAGCTTTTCTTTGCTGTTTTCCATCTAAGATAGCATTAATATTCGCTTCTTTAACACTAGGACTACTAGAATTCTTAAACAACTAGATCTCCCAGAGCAGTCATTTTGACGGCTTGCGCTCTCGTACTCACACAATCGCCTAATATGGTTATTACTCTCTGTTTTGAGTAACTAATAAAGCCTTTTTCCTGCTTCTCTGTGGAAAACGGGTTCATTAATTTTGATTATCAGGCTTGTACTGCCAAAAACGTCATGACTACATCACATCTAGGACCCTACTTTTTACTGTAAGCTTTTACTCTACTTTGTGCTGCGTCGCCACTTCCAGTGGAGCGGTACACGGCTCCTTTTAGCGGGGGTGGGCTGGTCTTGTTTGGACTTGCTGTCTGAAACTGCCGAGCGATCCAGCAACCACTCAACGTGATTCGTCAGACTCTCTGTCAGCTTCTCATAATGTAGCTGTGTAAAGTATTTTCTCTAGTATATATATATTTTTTTATTCAACATGGTTGGTGATCGAGCTTGGATCCCAAGCCAAATGCCTCCGCACTAAATGGTAGTTGTTACGGAAGCCCAGAGGTGCCAAATATGGAAGCCCAGCGGCGCAACACCGAGGGTCTCAGGCTCAGCAATGCGAAAGATGTACATTGAAATGAATAGAGCAGTCAAATTGATGGCTGTAGAGATACAAGTACTGATTACTCTTAAATATTTTTCGATTTTTAATACAATAAAATGCCAGTGCAGTAATGATATACATACAGAGAGAAGTTGTCAAAAGACCAGGAACATTGTTGATCTATGTAAACAGAATAACAACAAATCCAATTTTGAGAACAGTGAAAATGACAGCTATGAGAGATCTAGTGTTAATTAATACCAAAAAGATTTCTGTTTCATCGTCCCCCCAAACATACATTACTTTATCGTTTGCCATTGCTTTGGGACTACAAACATACGTGACATAATATCTGGTCAAAGCGACGTGTATCTGGCCAGCGGATATTCACCAAACCTGTTTTGGAAGTGTTTTTATAGCCAATATTCGCATTTTACTTTTTTCGATACGCATCAAAATCCTTCCCCTCTAAGCGTAAAAACGTTTTGGCGAATTTTGGGCCCTTTTTTGAATTTCTGGTGTTTCCATTCAGTTTTATTTTCACATTTCTTGAAAAATGGGTGGATGGAAATCCAACTAGAGATTTCAGTGCTACAGGGGTTTTAAACCATTTGTTTAACAATTCGTTATAGGGAATGTGAGGTTACTCGCCAACATGCTACTGTCCAATGAGAAACAATGAAACTGCACTTTCTATATGTCAATGTAAAGAGAGTATAGACACACACGTGGACACACAATACAATACACAACCTTTATGATCAATGCCTTTCAGCTAACCCTGAACACACGAGAAGTTCCAACTAGACAGTCGGACTCGCCTCAACACATAGCTTGGACCCTGGTACCAGTTCTCTTGAGAGGGGTTGGACTCTCTTCCACTCTGGAGTTACCCACAGGGAGCGGCGCCAAGCAGGTGTGGGCTATTTCCCCCCAGCTCATTGCCTGTACGAGAGGGTAGCCTCCCTCGAAGTACAAATATTTTGTTACTGTACTTGAGCAGTTTATTTATTACTTTGTACTTTTCCTGATAATTTATTTCTTAGGGCCCATTTATAAAAGGACGCTTGGGGGTAAAAACGCAAAAATATTCTATCAGCAGTGCCTTTTGTTTAGACCAGTGGTGTCGAAGTCCGGTCCTCGAGGGCCTGAGCCCTGCATGTTTTAGAGGTTTCCCACGTTCAACACAGCTGGTTCATAGCTCATCAGCAAGCTCTGCAGGAGCCTGATAATGATCCTGATCATTGAATCAGGTGTGTTGGAGTAACCTCAAAAACATGCAGGACTCAGGCCATCGAGGACCGGACTCTGACACCTGTGGTTTAGACGGTGACGGCGTTTTGGGGGCTTGAAAACACAAAAGTTTCAAACCACCCTCCAGAGTGGAAAAGTTGAATATGCTCCACCGTTACGTTCCCATATGCACGGCCCAAAACGCAAAACTCCGCTCAAATCTGCTCATGTCGCGTACGCGTTTACGTTACATTATATATGTGCGATGGCCAGCCAGCTGCTGCTATAATAAACCAACAGGAGTCCTTCCAGCGTCGATTATTTATTTATTTTTACTAGTAACTGTCATTTTGGTTTTCGCGGCACATGAGTGACAATCAGATCAGTGATCAAATTGTGCCGTTGCCCGGTCTGGACCAGTGAACTGTACTTTTTACTGGATACATTTTCAAAGTCAAGGTTGTTGCATGAAAATGATTCAAATAAAAGACTTGGAAGAAAAAACAGCCCTTGATGTTTCTTGGCTCCCCCTATCATATGAAGCATTACACCCGATCTTCTACATCCCAGCTTGTGATTGGCTCTACGTCAAGCTATCACATGACATGCAATTTGCTAGATTAGAACAACCTGGAAAAATGAGGGCAATGCACACCGCAACTACAGCAGATGATTTGAACTTTAAAAGAAGAATGCTGCAGCCTACCAGTCAACAATATAAAAGAAGGTTCAATCATGTCAGCGAGCAGTGGACCAGTAACATGAGTAAGTGATACTCAACACTGCGGCGTCGACGCAGGGCAAGTCAGAGGCAATTGGCCGATGTCTACCCATGCCCAAAAATGGCAAGTCTTACTCCGTTAGTTAATATTCTTCAAATTGATGTAGGAGGCACAAACAGTAAAAATATTTTTTACTTTTACTCATCAAGTACATTTCAGAGCCTGTACTTTTTAAAAAACTTTTACTTGAGTAATTATTTGAGTGACTACTTTCTCCAAAGTAGTTTTTTACTCAAGTAATTGTACTTTTACTCAAGTAGAGAATGTCAGTACTTTTCCCATCTTTACCTGGTAGTGGTTTGGCTCCAATGATGGGAAATGCCAGTCCAAACTGGAAGACCCAAACATATTAGCCAAACAGACCCTCTGCTGGGAATGTTGTTCAGAGTCCGCTGTCAGAAGACGGAGTTTCAACATAACTTCACCCATGTTCCAAGGGAGGCATCGGGGACATTGATTCCAAGTGGACCATGTTCCGTGCAACCATTGTCAAAGCGGTCGACCGGAGCTGCGGCCATAGGGTGGTTGGTGCCTGTTGTGGCGGCAATCGTGGCCGAGTCTGGGAACTCTGAGGTGGGTTGCCCCATCTCTGGGGTTGAAGTCAGAGGTGGTTAAAAAGCTCCTCAGTTGCAAGGCCCCGGGGGTGAAGGAATATCTGCCTGGAATTCCTAAAGACTCTGTTTGTTGTGTGGCTGTCCTGGTTGAAACACCTCTGCAAAATTGTGTGGACATCGGGGACAATACCGCTGGATTGGAAGACCAGGGTGGAGGTCCCCCTTTTCAAGAAGGGGGCCGGAACGTGTGTTCCAACTACAGAAGAATCATACTTCTCAGCCTCCCTGGTAAGGTCTATTCAGGAGTGCTGGAGAGGAGGCTCCATAAGGATGTTGAACCTCAAATTCAGGCAGAGCAGTGTGGTTTTCGTCCTGGCCGTGAAACAGCGGACCGCCTCTACACACTTGGTAGGGTCCCCGAGAGTGCATGGGAGTTCGCCCAACCAATCAACATGGAGAAGGCATTCAACAGTGTGCCTCAGGGAGTTCTGTAGCAAGTGCTTCGGGAGTATACGGTACCAAACACCCTGATATGGGCTGTTTGGTCCCCGCATGACCGATGTCAGAGTTCAGCCTGCATTACCGGCAGTAAGTTGGACTCGTTTACGATGAGGGTTGGACTCCACCAAAGCTGCCCTTTGTCACAGATTCTGTTCATTACCATTTTGGACAGAATTTCTTGAACAAGGTATTGAGCGTGTCCATTTTGGTGACCTCAGTATCACATCTCTGCACTTTTGCAGATAATATGATACTGTTGGCTTCATCAATCCAACTCTCACTGGATTGTTTTATTGGGGAGTGTGAAACAGTCGGAATGAAAATCAGCACCTCCAAATCTGAGAACATGGTCCTCAGTCGGAAAAAGGGTGCCCTTTCAGGTCGGGGATGAGCTCCTGCTTCAATGGAGGATCGGTGTAGTGTCTGCAGTGATGCGGATTGGTTGTGGTGAAAAATTAGCTGAGATGAAAGGCAAAGCTCTCACTTTACAGGTCAATCTACATTCCTACCCTCAACTATGGTCACAAGCTGTGGGTCGTGACGCAAAGTACAAGAGCTTGGATACAAGCGGCCAAAATTTGTTTCCTCCGCAGGGTGACAGACCTCTCCTTATGAGATTAGAAGCTCAGTCATCCTGGAGAGGCTCAGAGTAGAGCAACTGTTCCTTCGCATTGAGAGGAAACCGAAGAGGGCATCTGATCAGGATGCCTCCTGGAGGCCTCCTGGGTGTGACGAATAAAGAGTAACAAATCTTATTCCTAGAATCACACACATTTTCAAAATAAACCTCCAAATTAATAGATATTTCACATTATTCCACCTTCCTTGACTGAATCCAACCATTCCAACTACAAACAGTTAATCTTATTCCCATTCACAATATCTTAAAAATAAATTTCCAAAATTAAGAGATTTTCTTTTAGGTATTTAACTCCTTCTTCCACATTGGTCAGTCCAAGTCTGAATCTCATATACATCTTAACATTAATTCAACATCATTTCAGTTCAGCTTCAGGTCTTCCGTATTCACACTTTTTTTTTTTTTACAGAAACCATGTTGTCCAGTGATGACAGACTATGTGCTGCTCGTCAGACAACCCATCGTAATTCCTCTGCATTAGTAAGACTTGCACAGATTCCAAGTAAATATGCTATTTAAAGTGGAATAGTAAAACAGACAACTTTTTTATATAGTGCTTTAACTACACCATATGGTGCCCAAAGCGCTTTACAATGCCTCACATTCACCAATTCACACAGATATTCACACACCAGTGGTCGACTGCTGCCATGCAGGGCGCTGCTGGGTCCACTGGGAGCAAATCTGGTGTTCAGCGTCTTGCTCAAGGACACTTTAACATGATCACCAGGTGTGAGGATCGAACCCACAACCACACGGATGGGAGACGACCACTCTATCACTGAGCCATGCCGCCCCAAAGTAAATGAGAAATAAGCATTATTTTACCTCAAAATGAGTAGAATAATTTTTGAATGCACAATAGCAGTTCCTGAAAATTTAATAACAAACATACATGAAAACAAATTTCAAACTATATTCAGGTTAGGTTGGTGGACTGTGTACCTGGTACTCCAGTGGCAACTCCAGTGGGTATTTCTGCAGGTTGCAGACAGCCACAGCTAGCTGGTCCTGTCTGCACATCAAGTGTAAAGGAGAGGCTCGAACTCTGTCACAGTAAGGCATGACAGCATGCTTTCTGCAATAACAAACAAAACAACCTTCAAGAGAGTTGACATTTATTGAAGATTTTTAATCTAGATGATTGCCGTATTGTGGCGTGGTAGTGCATAAAATACACAAGTAGAGGTAAAAAAGATTAACCCTAACCCAGAAATTATTATATAAATTATTATATAAACAGTGGTGCCTCAAAGTGTAACCACAGTCCCTTCTGAGATGGTGATCAAACTTCAGTTTGGTTGTCCTTCAAAATAAAAGAGGGATATTCATTACATTTGGAATAATTAGTTTCAGAAGGTTATTTTTGCTTAAATACATGTTGCATGTTACATGTTCAATACTAGAGGCGCAACGATTAATCGATTAATCGACAACTGCAATGAACAATTAATCAATTATCAAATGTATCACTATTTTTATAATCAATTATTCGTTTAGATACCTCTTTGTTTAGAAATTCTCCAAATCCTCAGAATGTCAGATTCTGAACAGTGAAGATTCACAGATTTCTATGATAGAAGACCAATTTTTTTTTAAACTTTTCGCAGGTGTTGGGCCGAAACCTCAGTCACAATTTGGTAAACATGTGTGGTGTTTTTTTTAATTATTATAATTTTTTTATTATTGACCAATCTTAAGTGTGGAAAATTCAATGTTTATGATTGAAAGCGCATGCTGTTTTGGGGTTTTCCGGAAAAGTAACTAATGGTAGAAGATTTCACCTCGACGCCCGCGATTTGCTTTTACCTTAGAAAATAATGATTAACATTTTTACATATTTTCGGACATGCTATGGGCCAAACCAGTAATTGAATCATAATTAATTTTCTACGCTGTTAATTAGAAATGATGTCATGTTTTTTAATACAGGGATTGACATTATTATTTTTTTACTTTATCCGATTAATCGACAAAATAATAGATTAATTGAACATTAAAATAATCGTTAGTTGAAGTCCTATTCAATTCCAAATTAGTTGTACGTCTTTGGTGTATTATCTCAGAACAAAATACCCTACTCAAGTTAACTCCATGGGGCCTTACAAATCAATGCTGCTGGAGTGTGGTGCTCAAATTTGAAAGATACTATTTGCTGCAGAACACAACCAAACAACGCCTCTGTAAAGCTTATAGGGAATGGCTGATGACCGCTTACATCATGCAGTTAATGCTTTTGCATCCATAGTCTTATGCTACGTTTACAAAGCCTGGCAAGCCACACCCATTTTCTTTGAAGAAATAAAAGTGGGTCTGAAAATGCTGCCATTCACCACAATAGGGCCCGGCTCGAAACAAATCAAATTAGTTTATTTGGCGTGACAGATTCTTCGTGAGCAATGTCACTCTTAGGCGCCGGAACAAAGTCCATTCTCCTCATAACATTCAAAATCAAGTTTTTACCGTAACAACATAAGTCATTAATCACTACTGTTTCTCTTCAACAAGCCATGTTGAATTTACTTCGTCTCTATCTACCGCTACTGTTTACTACTTGGCTTCTGCGCATTGCTTTTTTTGACATCACGCCCGCTCTTTGCCGATTGGTTCTTTCCACTGTCTGTCTGGTCATGCTTGCCCCGCCTCAGAAATCCACTTCATTGTGACTGTGCTCAGACTCGCTGGTAAAGCGATGAGTCGGTTTCCACGCTAACACCGGACCGCATAAAATGAAAGTGTCTGTATGTCAGGATGCGTGTCATTCAAAATATGGCAATGAAAGAAAAATAAAATAGTGGCTTGCAGAAGGGCCATGTAAAATATGGAAATATATTACAGTCCTGTCTTCTTGGACTTTTCCTTTGTGTGTGTATAGATTAAAACCTTAAAAAAACTGAACATTTGATAGACTTAAAGCTGCTCTTTGTAACAATTTGCCCACAAAAATCTTTACCATAGCCTTTTTAGCTGTTCACAATGTGTACTCCTGCAATCATCTGGCCAATAGTTTTCAGACTGGATTCAGGTTCAAATTTCCCGCCCTTTGTTCGTGGATGTGACGTCATGTGCGAATTGTGTGCGTGAAGAAGGTTGTGTGCTGTTGAATTTTTGGGCAATAGGTGGCAGTCGCAATTAGAAATTGAATTTTCTTTCGTTCAGCAGCTTTAATAATAAATAAAAAAAGTAGTGGTAGGCGCGTCAATGAATTTTCATCGTCAGTCCGTCAATATTCCAAGCCGAACCATCAATTCGTCATTCGATACCTCATTTGCTCCCAAAAACGTGTAAACATGTTTGATTTGAAATATTGCCATGGTCCCAAAAATGTATCCGTTTTTTTATGCTAGAGTATACAGAAGGCTTTGGTGCAGCTTCTGACTTGAAGAGGTTGCTTAAAGCAATTGTAGTAAAAAACGGCCAGCAAGTGACAGCAGAGTACAAGAGATTAACCCGGGCCATGTTGCAAAAAGCTATTTTTCCCAGTGGTTTCAACAGGTTTGTGAATAATGATGAAACTTAGCTATATTCTAATGCTTATTGCTGCAAAACGGAAACAGATACAAATATCCTTTTTTTCCTGATGAAAGAAGAGATTCTAATCTTTCTTTCCGTAGATTCCATGTAGGGCTGCACAATATACTGAAAAAATATCAATATCCCGATATTGGCCCATGCAATATCCATATCGCAAAGACATGCAATAAGTTT
Source organism: Leptonotus elevatus (assembly GCF_054856555.1). NCBI lineage: Eukaryota > Metazoa > Chordata > Actinopteri > Syngnathiformes > Syngnathidae > Leptonotus > Leptonotus elevatus. Next base: position 1,050,353 of record NC_141250.1, read on the forward strand.
TATATGGAATTTTTATCTGAATTTGACCAGTCAGCAGCTAACTAAAATGTGTCCCGCCATCCAATAGTTGAACATTATCGAGAGGAAATTACAAACTTGTACTTGGCGGTAAGACCGTGTGTTTGGAACAGAGGGTCACTACAGTACATTCTGTCATGTAAAGTTATATAAAATATAAATAAGTATTATTGACCTCTGTCTCTGTCTGTCCATCCAGAACTTGCAGCTCTTCATGACAAAATCACAGCCCAGTCCACGGCCCCAGTTCAGTGTCTGTGCCAGGCTGTAGTTGGCTCTGTACCACCCAGTGTCTTCCATAATGGCCAATGTCATTCGAGAAAACACCCTGTTTTGGGTGTGGGAGCCTGTCATTGCTTCATTCTGAGTGAGGAAATAACAAATTAAAGGAAAGAAAATAATACAAATTAGTGACCAAAACTTTTATAAAGTTCTTAATACATTCAAAATGAAGTATAGTTACCTCGAACAGTCTCTTTTCCCAATGATTGAGTTCAGTACCCATACCCCCCTGGTTCTCCAACTCCATCCCCTCTAAGATTGGACACTGAAAATGCCTTCTTACCTCATCCTGGCCACAAAGACAAAAAAATTGAAGGGTCTTTTCAGAACAGAAAACATACCACTATTGATATTGAATTAATAAGTATTGAACTGAATTGAATTAGACTGAAATGAGTATCTTTATTGTCATAAAAAAAGAATAAGTAAGTGTTTTTTGTAGCCTCAAGGGACCGGGGGTTTCCAGGATTGTCAAGAGGATTCTAGAAGGCAGTACACTGCAAAAACGCAGGGTCTAAATATTAGATATAAGCATTTATTTTCAAGGGAAAATTACTTGAAACTAGTGAAATTATCTGTCCATGCAAGAAGAAAATTTTACTAACTTTGATTTCTTGAAATAAGACAAATGTGTGAGATCTATATTTATCCAAAAATAAGATTTACAAACTAATTCTAAGCAACAAAACAAGTCAATTAAAATTCAAAATAAACATTAAATACTTATTTTAAAAGGTTAAATGCCCTTATTTGTTGCTTAGTCTAAGCAACAAAACAGTCAATTAAATCTTAAAATAAGCCTTAAACCAGAGGTGGGCATCGAGGGCCGAAGTCCTGCAGGTTTTGCATGTTGCCCTTATCCAACACAGCTGATATATGATCAGCTCATCAACAAGCTCTGCATAAGCCTGATAACGATCTTGTTGATTGGCATCAGCTTGTGTTGGAAGTGAGAAACCTCCAAAACCTGCAGGACACCCACCCTCGAGGACTGAGATTGCCCACCTCTGCCTTAAACACTTACTTTAAAAAGGTAAATGGCTTTTATTGTTGCTTAGAATAAGCTAAAAATACCTATTCTAAGAATCAAATCAAGGCAAACATTCTTAAAAGATGTTTTGTTTTATTCATAGAAAATAAAAACAAAATACTGAAAGGAGCATGAAGTGTCAATCTTTATTTGTACTTTAAGTACAACTTGACTGGAACACAATCACCTCAGGTAATACAATTATAACGTGCTCTGACATGTCACAGTCCTAATAAGCTTTTGTTCAAGCTATTTCAACACCTCAACCTTAATTTGTATGGAGAAAACAAAAATAAATATACATGATATACTGAAGCATGAATGAATGAAAAGAAGTCCAGTATGGTTTTATAAGGGTTTTTACAACCTTGACCAACAATATAACCATTGCACTTGCACTGTCAATGTCATCTGAAAATCCAAAACTGCTTTCCAATAAATGAATGCTATTCTGACTTACCTTCAGTGTGGCGTGTTCGGGACCAACACTCCACAATACAGTTTCTTGGGGAGTGACGCCAAAAGGCCTGGATACACCAATCCGACGTCATGAGTCGGAAAGCGTCCAGGCATAACCGTCGGTGTGCGCCGTCTGATTAACGTATAAAACGTCAGATCCTGTTGGTTAGCGTTTGGAGAGTGTTTTTGCCAGATTCAACATGTTGAATCGATGTCAGCCCGTTGTGACATTTGATCACACTGATTGGTTGTTAGCTAGCAAATCAGCGCATGGGGACAAGGCGAATGCAGATAATCAGTGTAAACCTTTTCAATACACGGCCTTTCATATGCAAGTCAGTGTTACTATATCGCTCGTTTTGCACATTACCACACTTTGTATTTGGACATAAAGAAGAGAAGATGAATTCAGCACTAAAGGATATATCATGCAACTGGATAAAGGACTGCACTGTAAAGAGCCTGAGGGTGTGCTTTGTGTGGAAATACGTCGTGAGGAATCTTTGTTTACATTTTATATTTCGCACCCTGAAGAGCTTTCCAGTTCCCTTTTTCAAAGAATGAGGAAAATAGTGACTACTGCCGTTGATGGTATGGAAGGGAATTAGTTCTCACACATGAGCAGAAGGTACTTAATAATTAGCGTTGGTGCCCGTTTGTTGCGGGTTGTACTTCCATCATTTTTCCAACGCGACGTGCCGACATCAGATTGGTGTATCGCGGCCTCTACACCAACTTGACACAGAGGCTGTGATTACGCTTTTGGCGAGAGATGACAGTCGTGAGTAAGTAAGTGACAAGTTCCACAGTGCACATTTAACTTTTCTTTGTCAAATATAACTGGCAAATTACCAACAGCAATGACACACTTGCTGCTAGACAGGTCAAGCTTTGCTTCTGGATGAAGACATCCTGTTGGTCTGTAGGCTGTAACAGACATAATACACATTTAAGGTTAGGTATTATGCTTTTTGCAGGTATTTGATAAAATAATAGAGCTGCCCTCATCTTGGATGCTTATGGTTGTTTGAAAGAACTTATACATGTAAGTAATTATTAATGATGGTCAACAACACAATTGGTACCATGAATTTATTTTTAAATGGATTTTTTTTTTAAAGCATCTTATTTTTAGTTTTTAGGTGAGCTGTGCATATTTTAAATACAGGACATGATAAATTGCTACCCTCAATTACCCCCACAACTTAGTTGTAGTGATTCTGTTTCAAGTCCATGTTTTTAAAGGAAATAAAATGCAATTGTTACCTTTAGGACATGAAGAAGGCCTCACTGACAAAGAGGTATATGTTCTTTGGTGGAAGGGCTGGAGAGGGAAAGATGTTGCAAGGGCCTTCATCAGCGCAACGTGGGCTTCAGCTATAACAGATACAACAGACTTTCAGACCTCCATTTTGGAGGATGAGAATGTATTTTTAAATGTATAATACTTACTTTGATCCATTGTCGTTGCCGGCTACATGGCATTATTTGATAAGCCGCAAAACTGAGACATCGAGCAGAAATCCTCCAATCTCTGTTTAACTTGTTTTATGAACTTGTTTTGTGGATCCAAAATCCTATGCTGCACACCTAACACCAAAATATGTTTCATTAAAAAAAAAAATAATAATTTCAAAATACATTGATGATGTCAATTGTATTTGATGACCACCATAATTAATTACTTACATGAATAAGTTCTTTCAAACAAGGATAAACATCGAATATAAGGACAGCTCTAGCAGACTATCCTTGTCAGCTAAAATGGAGAGAAGTACAGCAGTATTTTAGCATTACACTCTTTTTTTTACAAAACAAAACCCAAATCAATTAACTGTTAAAAACATATCAAAGCATTTCGACTCAGAGTTAGGTAAATAATCAAATGGGACCGTAAGCAAAGTTTAGTTCTTTTGTCTATTAAACTTTTGTAACGAATATTGCCAGTCACCCTAAAAAAAAATTATTTTTCCCATCCCTCATCATTTCACTCTTGGAAATATGCGCAAGGTCAACCTGGGGTGGGGGGGTGAGAGGTCTCCGATCTCCCCCTTTCTACCTAAGCCAGAGACAGCCCCACAGAGATTACACTCTTTTGAAGTTAACCACAGGCCAGGTCACCAGGATGTGAATGTTTGTTATTCACCAGCCAGAACCACGCGTTTATGGCACCAAAGTATTTTATTGGAAAGCTCCATCTTCCCCTCCCTGCTGAGATTGCAGACTGGCAGTCTACAAACTCATAAACAAAATGAACCAGATGGTCCATTGGAATCCTGGTCAGTACATTCCAGCCTTCTTGGAGGTTACACATGACCAGAGTGCCTTCAAGTGGTGACGATCAGAACTGCCCTCACATGAAACACCTATAATCCACAAAGCAATCTTACACATTTCACATAAGAAATTTATCACACACAAGTGAATTTACGCACAACTGAATGTTTCACATCATGTATGTTTTTTGGGAAAAGAATGTGATATGTATTTCAACAGGAATGATGATGGGAAATCAAGAGATTACTTAGTTACTCCAGAAAGAATTAAATGATCTCATGATGCGTTATTAGTTGATATGTGTACTGATAACATGTTTTGCTTGGAAGAACTTGACTTGCCAGCCTGACCAAATTTTATTCTTAATTATTAATTCTTTAAATAATTTGGAGTTTAAAAGTCTCGAATATGGGTCGAGCCAAAAGAGGGACGGATCGGTCACTTTCTTTTTCTTCTTCTTCTCTTTTATTTTGTATGTGGGTGTGTATGTGCATGTGTGTGCGTGTGTATGTATTAGTTCACCTAAAACCTATTAAAAAATCCCATACCGTTCACCTAAACCGAACACTTCAGAATCCAGTCAGTCGTGAGTCGTGAGGCCGTCAGGAGACCCGAGGAAGGACCAAAGAAAAGAAAGGAAAGTGAAATCCATCACTGACCAGACACTACCCACCGGGCCCCCAACCAGAGTCCTTCACCAACCCCAGAAACATCTAAATTCCACCAAATCAGGGAGACCTCAAGAGACCAAAGGAGAGACTGAGGAAAGGAAGGAAGGACAGACGAAGCAGAGTGAGATACACAGACACCAGCCTCCACCGATTCAACGACCAGGGGAAGAATCAGACTGTGTCTGAGTTTCGATAGATGCTGGTGTGGTGGCGTGCATGAAAATCTCCACCAAAGAGGGGAGCCGTCGACCCCCGCCAGGACAGAGCAAGCGCAACACCTCAGGGCCCCCCAGGCCACGGATGCGCCAAGGGACAACCCCCGGGCCCCACAGGGGCCACCGGCCGGATCGGTCACTTTTGAAGAACACGCCCCCACAACTTTAAAACAGCCGGCGCAAACTTTGTTCGCTCTCTTGTTTTCCGGCCTGCTGTTCCCGCTTATTCCCTTCTTCCCTCCGTCTGGCCCAGAACTGACAAAATGACTCCCGGGTATCATGCCACGTTTCTCAACCATGTGGCACCTCTGTTCCCTGAACGACCAAGTGTCTCGGACTTGGCGATCGCACCAAACCGCCGCCGTGCACCAAACCCTGGCGCGCACCCTCCTGCCAGACGGACTATTTTTGGCTTTGTTTTCATTTTTCATTTTATCCTTTTTCTTTGTGTGTTTCGTCCCACTTGTGTCGCCAACAAACTTTTCCGTGACCCCGTGTGTCACCCAGCAACCACTGTTTGGACTGGCAGCGCACAATCCCCGTGCGTCAACCAGCACCTGCTCCATCCTCCGAGTGTCCCGTCGCGGCGAGAGCTAGTTCAACGGCTGGTCTCCCTCGGGACACAGGCACGCAGCGGATCTCGGCCTCAATAGCGGGATTTGGCCAGCTGATACCCGGATCTTCTTGCGCGCCGAGAGTACAACTCCGGCTGAAGCCCCCGACCTCGCCTGAAAAAGGGCAATCCACCTTGAGCCGAGCTACGTCGCTCCTCGTCCAACTGTGGAACATTTTTATTTTTGCCTTGCCTTTTTGGGAGACTAGCTCGATTCAACTCACTCCAGTAAGTTGAACGTCTCATAGCCAATTTGACATATCGCTGGTGCAACTTCCATTTCAAATATCTCAGAGATCAGAAGTCAAACCTTTCCTTCTTACCTTGTTAAATTGTTCCTTTCTTATCTCTAATAGCTTTATTTTTTTATCCCTTTTCTTTCCACCGTATGATAGTTAGGTAGGCAGTGTTTTGATTCTGTATGTGTAACCGTAGTGAATAAATGCATGTTTTTTAAATCTAGTTCAGTCTCAATCGTGCTTGTGTCCGAGTGGATTAGTAATTATTTTAGTAATACAAAGAACCACAAACATTGAATGTGGCGACTTCAGATTATGAATAAATAAATGAGGATTTGGATTTTATTTGTTGCGTTTCTCCAAAACTCAAAGTAAACAGAACGTGGTGCCCCTATAGGCGATTGAGGGAATTACAATTTCCTCAAGCGCTGATCAAATTACTAATTTGTCCAAAAGTCAACATCATTAATTGCTACTTTATTCAAGCTGCAATTACATATAGTGTAGGCTTAATAACGTTTTATTTTATTTATTTATTTATTTATTTATTTTTCAGGAGCTGAAAAGGAATGGGATAAATGCCTAACCACAAAAAATAACCAATATAAAATGTTAACTTATTTAATATATTTTTTAGCATTTATGTTAAGTACTGTACAGTGATTTAACTGTAGTCGAACCCTCAATGTGATGTTTCTGGGATGCAGTCATTACAGTCACAAAAAGTAGTAATTTAATAATTTGAAAAAAAAAGAAAATTAGGGATTGCATTTCAACTAGTTCCAAATAAGGAAGTCTATATTTTCATTTTCAACTCATCCCACACACACGCGCGCGCACGCACGCACACGCGCATACACACACACGCAAACACACGCACGCACACACACTTCAACGCACCCCCCCCCCCCACACACACACACACGCACGCACGCACGCACACACGCATACACACACACGCAAACACACGCACGCACACACACTTCAATGTGCAGGGGCATCAGAGGCATTACACATTACAAATAAGATCATATAATAATATAATTTCTAATAGTATGTTGAATATACATTGTGACAAGTACAGAGTTTGCTTTGTTCTCTGCTTGGTTTCCTGATGAACGGAAATACATTGAGAAAAACAACAAGTTACAGATAAACCTTATTAATACATTTCTATTCAATTACACTTAATTTACTTTGAAAACTAAACCAAACAACATGTAACATATTCTACTATTGTTATTAATTTTCTATCTTCAACTGTTATGATAGCATGTTAAAAATGACAGAAATAAGCTCCATTGTTCATGTACTTAAACCCTCATGTCCCGTTTCAGCGTCAGTTGGTTAACTTAACAGCATATTAGCAACACAGCACACATCCAGGATCGTGCTCTCATTGCCAATAGACCGCTAGCATTAGAAACTTAGCTTCAACATTTAGGATAATTCGTCACAATTTCTTTACTCAAACCCTCTCCCAGGACCACATATGCTTAGCAACCCAACTGACAATTGACAGAGTGATACACATTGTTTGTTTTATTTGAATGCACCTTTTACCGACCTGAAACGCAGACCGCAGACACGTTTGGATTCCCGCTCACAGCCACGGACTCACAGTGGCAGCGCGGCTCAGATTCTTCTTCTTTTTCTACGCCGTGTGTCTGTCTAGCTAGAAATATGGCAACAATGAAACGGCGATCCAGTAACATAAGTTAATGTACTAGATGTTAAAAAGTAGATAATTAAAATCAACGAGATGAAATTCTAATTATACAAATATATACATACTACACAATTCAAGCTCTGCATGTTTTACAGCAGTGCAAGTTGAATACTATCCCAAAACAATGTAACATTTGGTGCCAGTGATACTTCAGAAATAAAAAAAATAAAAAATGAGTTGCTTTCTATTAAATAGCTTCAATACAATTGCCCTCCAAAAGTTTTACCTCTGAATTAGTTTTCAGTTACATGCAAATAATTATCTCTCTCATATGAAACTATTCATAGTTTTTTGATTGAGAAGTGTTGATTAAATGTTGCTATTTTTTTATTAAGTTGAAGTGAAACTCTGGTGTCATGAAAAAAGATTTTGTCTCGACAGCAAATGAGTATACCTAACTAAATATTATAGCAATAAAATGAATAACTACTAAGAAAAATTCTAGATAACCACAAACAGCAATTTATGTGTCAAATAGAAAAGACCAATTTATATATGAAGCTAAAAAATATCAAATGTAAAACAAAAGTGAAATAAAAATACTTACTCTTGAATCGCTACAGAAAATTGGTGACTGTTGTTCACTTTCAAAGATCTTCTCACTGCCAGGTTGTTGCGCAGTTTGCACATAAATACACGTTAATATGAACTCTATTAACAAATGAATATTAACGAATTAACTATTTCCACAAAAAGCTATAGTATGATCTATAAAACAAACACACCAGGAGCATGCAATGGCATAAAATCACAACACCTCCAGAAGAAGTTGAAACTATACCCCCTGAAGTAGGGTAAACTTGTATTTTCATGATATGCAATTGTAACCAGTGCAGTTGAAACCCTGCTGCTGAGCTTATATGTGGGGCTGTCCCTTTAAGAGCTGCTGGCTCTTGCCTGCTCGTCTTTCATCAATTTCAACTAGACCCAGCTGTGGTGCTCTTGATTGAGTGAGAATGTCCCTTTTAAGAGCCCACTGCCCCCTTGTTTGTTCTCTCCTGCTTCACTGCCGTTGGTACACGCTGTCCTCGCTATGACTAAAACAGTCATGTTTGGTGAAAAGTCAACACTGCATACCAGCAAAAGAACCTTCTCCCTACAGTGAAGCAGGGTGGTGAGAAGTTCTGGGCTATCTTTTCATCCTCCGGACCTGGACAACTCCACATAGTCCAGGGAATCATGAATTCAGAGGAATATTGTGAAATCCTGGATCATAACCTGAAGCCGTTATTTGTGAAGTTACAGCCTGGTAGAAGATGGATCATGCAACATGACAATAATCCAAAGCATTCCAGCAATACAACCAAGGAATGTCTGAAGAACGACAAGATTAATGTTCTGTATTTGCCCAGTCAAAATCCTGACTTAAATTATTTTAAAATACTGTGGCGGGACCTGAAGCAAGCAGTTTATGCTAGACGCCCATCCAACCTCTCTCAACTGTCTGCATTTTGCAAAGAAGAGTGGCAAAAATCCCTCAAAGTAGATGTGAAAGACTGATAAGTCACTAAAGAAAGTGTTTGGATAAAGTTTTCATTGCAAAAGGAGGTGCAATGTCCGAATAAGTGAGAGGTTTACATACTTTTGCACCCATGAAATCTGAGTTTTTCTTAAATCAACCACTTTTGCTCAATAATGAATGACAATATTATCATTATTTTTGTTCAAATCCATTATTTTCAATGTCATCATTGTAGATTGGGGTATGACTAAACATTTAATAAGGTTATTTTAATATTCTATAAAAAAAAAATCTGACCATGTCTGCAGGGTTCACAATTTTTTGAGCAGCACTGTATGCATACATATACATGATACATGCCAATTTTGAAGTCAATTGGATAAAAACTGTTGTCAAAGGAGGAAAAAGTATTTTGAATTAAATTCATAGCTCACTTCCTGTACATTTTAGGATATGGCTTCCACCAAAAAATTTGTGCGTCTCGGGGTGCTACACGTACCTGCCAAATTTTGTAGCCCTTGGTCAAACGTGCCGGGATTGGTTTAAAATTTTCCAGACTAGGGTTCGCTATAGAGCCATGTTGTTAGGATAACGTCATAATTTGCCGGGTCCGAAGAGTGCGCAAAGTTTGGTGAGTTTTTGTACATGTTAAGGTCCCCAAAAATGCGATCGTTTGCAGAGTAGAATAAAGAATAATAATAATTTTTACAAAAACAATCGGGACCTCGCAGCGGTTGCTGCTCAGGCCCTAATTCCTACAAAAACAAAAGGGACCTTGCAGCGGTCGCTACTCTGGCCCTAATAACAATTCCTACAAAAACAATACGGACCTTGCAGCGGTCACTGCTCGGGCTCTAACTAGAGCTGCGAGCAGCTATAAATGCCCCTCGCAGCCCGGGCCACTGTTGCGTACTTGCATGTTGGGGTACTGGTACCTGGGATTTAATGTGAGTGTTGGTTGGACAGTTACAGATGTTTACTTTTGTTTTGTCTCGGGATCCGTTCAGTTTTTCAGTCTTTTTAACTTCATTTGCGGAACAGAAGTGAATAATCATCCCAAAGAAACAAGTCAGCACAAGGCTGCCGTGCTGCACAGAAAAGGGTTGACAACGCTTCATCGGTTATGTCATCTATCTCTGATAGGATGCTCAAAACAATAATAACTTCAAACTCCCACGGGCTGGAAGCCACATAAAACAAAAAGATGAAATTGACAACAATAAAAACCAAACTAATAATTGCATCCAGTCTGTTGGGTGGCTATAAAAGCAATTACAAATGGAGAATGTACTTTTTATTCAGTTAGCAGCACTGCACAATTTACTGGAATCTCAGTTTTGAATGGATGGACCTTTTGAGGAATTCAGAATTAAAGATGACCCAACTGATAATTTCTTACCACAACCCGTGGGGTCACAAGGAGATTGACTTCATGTCGCACTATCTCTCCTCCTCTGATGTCCCATAGCCTGCTGACACGCTTGATAACTGCTTCACTCCACTGATACAGACCCTGACTGGTACAGAAGCACACAAAAGAGATTAAAATATATATATTTTTCAGTCAGTTCATTCAGGAAACTTGTACTTTCCTGTTGCTTGAATAAACTTGATAATTATAGCAGAAAAGGAATTCATTAAAAAAAGCATTTTGTGACAAGTTTTTGCAATTTGGTATGGTGTTATGTATGGGCACAACATTTTCAAAAAACACCGCATACAAGTTGGGGTTGCCCACTCGTGGTGATACGCAACAAGTTAAAAATGGCCGCCAATGAAGATTGGAATGTCATATTTCAGCACGTTGGCAGCAGATCCTTGTGCAACACCATTTTATATATGGTGTTTGGTGTTTTTGATCACTTCTATTTAAACGTCATTGTAAAGAACAAAGGCTATTTTCACTGTTAATATTTAGTGGCTGGACTCAATCCTAAAATCCCAATTTGCTAATTGTGCCGACATCAGTGAATCATTTCCGGTTGGATTTGTGACATAATGTGACGCATGTCCGAGAAAAAAATATATATTTACCGTAAAATAAATTTAATTTGACCCAGACGTATATTTAGCCCATTGTTGGGGGTGCTTCAGCATGGAGCCACAACACTGAGAATAAGATTTGGTTTTGAAAAAAAAAAAAATCATTGGGGAAAAAGCTGCATTGACATTGAAACAAGTATTGTCATTGTAAAACAAGTGCAGTATTGGCATTGTAAAAGGTTGTATTGAAAAATAAAATACAGACATAAAAAAATAACTATTTTCTTTAAGCATATTTTTATGTATTATGATGTCTTTTTCAATGCCAATCTGCAGATTTTTTTTACACTTTCTTTTTTCCGAGTGTCGCTTTCTGGTTTTCAGTTTCAACTTATTGCCAGTGTTTTAACGTGGGGGGTGGGGCTTTGAGCGCAAGAACGCCGTCCAGCTTTTCAGGAAAGGAGAGAGGAAAGCGCGCCCTCTCTTGGATAAAGACAATACTAATGGATACAAGTTCACCAGGAACTCCTAAACCGGCCGCCACCCGTTCCTGTTCCGGTGGCGCATGTCCTGCTCAGATGGACTTGTGCTTGGACCCTATGCCCACTTCCTGGCCCCACTGCCATATTTGACTTTTGTTTGGAACGTCTGGGATCAATCTTTGTTGGATCATTATCGCTGTCACCATTCTTGTGTTTTGTTACTTTGATTTTTGGTCTTTTCAGAACTTTGTTGTTTTTTTATTTATTTAGAGTTTTACCCAGTACCCCTGTTAGTGTTTTTGTTAATACATTTTGTTCAGTACTCGATGCATCCCTGCCATGGTTCTCCTACCTCCCTGCACATTTAGAACTAATACATTTTTATTGCATTTTAATACATTTTATTGTATTTTATTCTGGTTGGTTTTTTTGCCTCACTTTTATTTATGCTGTATATACATATATTTTACACGTTTGTCTATATATACAGTATGGGTTTTTTTTCATACGAGGCTGTCCTCTTTTTGTGAAGCGCTTTGTGATTTCTGTCTGTGAAAAGCGCTATAGAAATAAAGCTTACTTACTTACATTTGGGTCCTCCACCCCACGCGAACCGTGACAATTAATGTCTCTATTGTGCTGCTATTGACGAGCTTACTAACATGTGTGGCGTGTGTGTGTGCGTGCGTGCTTGTGTGAATCCAGAATAAAGTGAAAGATGAAAGAAAGAAAGATTTCCTCCACTGTATCATCCACCAGGAATCTCTCAGTAAATCGGTATTGCAGCTGAATCATGTTGTGAATCCTGTCGTGAAACTCATATCTTTGCTTTGTGAAAATGGTTTTCTTTTGTATGACCTATTGATAGATCTCATTTATTAAAAAATGTTCCCGCCCTGATCTGTTCTCCAACTATTGGATCATTTGTATCTTTATGTTTTTGTTCCAATATACTAAGTTCCATTTGTAACCCATCTAACTACTCTTGACACTTGTTTTTTAAAGGTCCCATAGCATGAAAAAGAAAAAAAAGAAAGTGGTCGGACGAATATGTGCAATATGAATTCACATGCATGATGGAACGTTTGGAACTCCACAAGTTCAATTTGTAGGCTGTTTTCATTGTATCTGCTGCCCCTGGGTTCCATCTTTAAGGTCCCATAATATGAAAATGCACTTTAGTGGGGTTTTCTATCATAATATGCATCCTTGGCCTGTCTACAATCCAACCAGGTATGAAAAAAGTTTGTCCGCAACTTCTTTCGCTTTCTCCTTCTTTCTAAAATGTGTGCTTCAAACGGGCAGATTAAACTTTTGTGATTTAGTGACGTCAAAAAGACACGGAAGTGCACTCGACCTAGCCCCCTCGGGTTAGTGGCACCACCTCTGGTAAAGGTTTGCCACGCCCACTGAAATTTTAGAAGCTGGCTGCACCTTTTTTTTTCTCCCCGTGCTCGCAAATGCTCCGTAGAGAGGGAAAACAACTATCAGGAACAAGTGGTTGCTTCCTTCGTCCCAAGTCTTTGGGAAGACAGTGGATTAATTTTATTTTTGAAGGATGTGTACCGACATCATTTCTCAAAGGACTGTTTTGTTAGTGAAATCCTGTTCAGAGCTGGATTTGCAACACGTTTAAACATAATGGATCAGTCCCAACAGCGTGACACGACTGCAAACGGGAAAGATGTAAATTTAACATTTTTGATTTAGCCTTCCTACCTATCCTTTCTAATAAGAGACATGCACCTTCTACCATATTACTGGTGTGTTTTTAGTGCCTAAAGTGGGAGCTACATTTGTCGTGTGGAGGTTGTTTGGTTACAAGAGGTCAGATATGATAAAGCAGACGGTGGTTGGATAATATGAAGCGGTTGCGTATTGTTTTGTCAAGATACAATCCGCGGTGGTTAATTTGCCGTGACTGGCAACTCGCTACCTAGACATGACTTTGTGATGCTAACCGGCCGCTGAGTGGTCTCGACGAGAAGGCTTGCACGTTGCGACCGCGCAGTGGCCTAAATGTGCACATTTGTGTTATTCATAACAGTTTGTAAATGTCTACAAGCATTCACGGCAAAATAACGTTCGCGGGAGATTTGCCGGTTACGGCAAAATAACCATTGCCTAAACAATCACAAACTAACGCTACAACATAGTCTCTGTAGTAACGTTATGCTACTTTTTCTTATGGTAAAACGTTATGCCACTTTTCCACTTATTAAAATAGTTCTCAAATGTGTAAAAGACATGTCTGAATTTTTCTTTTCTTCTGCTCCCATGGCCAGTCGTTTCCATTCACAACATTAGCACATGGCTACCATGACCAAAATCACTGCCCCTTTGAGAGAGAAGGGTATGGCCTAGGCGTGGCCTGGTGCAGCTTATTACATAAAAAGTGACACACCCCTGAAACAGGCTGTTTTGAACAGCGTTTTTTGGCTGATTTAGGTACAGCAAAAATATTAGATCCAAAGTCAATTTTGACGAATGCATGTCACATACATGTCTATTGCACATTTGAGAACTATTTTAGTATGTTGAAAAGTTGAATAATATGAGACCTTTAAGTAAATTCCATATTCTATTAATTTGCCTCTGAATACTACCTTACATATGTCCCACGGAGGATAAATCATTGTCATTGTGCTCCAAATATTCATCAATGACCTTCTTATTTTGATCCTTCATTTGATTCCGTTTGTTAACGTTTAGTCTCCATAAGGTCACTCTTCGGCCTTGTTTGAGATTTCATTTTGAATAGATTGGATTATATGTGCTGATAGCACACTTGTTGCACACTCTAATGGGAAAAACGAAAGCATGGAAGAGGTCTTGCGTCACTCGTCGCGAAATCATGGTGTTTGAGCAGTGCTAAGTGCTAACGGTGCAGTCTTCTTTCGATTCAGTCACCAAATGAACATGGTTTTATAGCGCGTTCTGTCACAAGTCTGTGTGCTTTGGCTGGGCATGGGCTTGGAATGGGCTTCGTTGTTGGGCCCCACTTGGGCAGTAGGTGGGCAGTGGATGGGCAAAACTAAGTATGGGCAAAACTAAGTGGACTCTGGCTGGGCATTATCTGCGCAATGACTCATATGGTTGCTACTGTGTTCTCCCCCAACCTTTAGAGCAGCAACGGCTATGTAACTAGGGACCACCCTAAAACAAATAAAAAGAGAGGGCTCAGCAAAGTGTGTTTCAGAGCGGTAGGAGATTGTACTTATGCACATCTGTGTCTGTTCTCCTCGAGAGCAAAAATAATCTGTCTCTTGTCTACCTTTCTTGTCTGTTGCTTATTAAATGTTCTAGGTTGACTGGACTTGACATAAAGTTCCGTTACGACTTCCTCCGCCCTTTGTAGCAAGGCCTCAGCAGCTTCCACTCGCTTTTCCGCCTATTCAGTTCTAGTGTTTGTCTTCGTAATTCCTTCCTGGATTTCATTCAGTTGCTGGTTGTCTTTTCTGAAGTCTCTCAATTCCTTCAGAATGAGGCCAAGCTCCACTCTTTCACTTTTCTCTTCTTGTGCACTCGCGTTGTTACTCTCCGCCATGTTGCTAATAGAGGAGCTAGAGCTAATTGTGCCTTCCTCAGGCAACTCCATCCGCAATGCTTTTTATTCTTCACTTTTGGCATTCTCGCTGCCCAATATCGCCAGTACTCTTTTAAATGATTTATGACCACTTATTCCAGTTGTTGTGGGCGAATTTAACCTCCAATGTTGAAGTTTTCTAGGCTGCCATTTCACCGTTCTCCAAACCGGAAGTCCCTATGACTTTAGATGTTATATGATTTTTTATACATTTTATTAATCATCAATAACATACATTTGTTTTTGTTACACACATTCTTGGCAACATGTTATTCTGATGTTATGCTGGGAGTCTGCATTTTAATTTATCTTTCTAATGTATCACTTGAAACATAAGTGAGACATTCATGTGGTATGGATGCAGAATTATTTTAAGGTAT
Organism: Leptonotus elevatus; assembly: GCF_054856555.1. NCBI lineage: Eukaryota > Metazoa > Chordata > Actinopteri > Syngnathiformes > Syngnathidae > Leptonotus > Leptonotus elevatus. Next base: position 1,065,779 of record NC_141250.1, read on the forward strand.
CTGCAAAAAAAGAAAAAATTGAACAAACATTTGCTTCAATAATTTAAAACAAATTGAACTCACCTTTCATTAAAGGCAGGAAGGCCACTGGAAAAGCGAGGAGTCAAAGGTTTTCCATTATCATCCCGGTAGAAAGCAAACAGACCTGCAGAAAACCCCTGATGGAAAGATAAGGCATGTATGATTACATTGCGCTCCTAAATATTAAGCAAATATGCTTATTGCTTAAACGTGTCTATGTATATTTTCCTAAATCACCAATCCAAATGATAGTGTATAAACATTTTATAATATCAACCATTATATCAACTTCTTTATCATGGCAATTAGGGCTGGGACACAAATTGTTTGGCAATATATTGCTATACTTGTCACAATACGCAGTATTGATCTATTAAGTATCGATACTTTTCGATACCTTACGTTGCCATGCAGCGCATGCACAACCGGCTGCATTACAAGTAGCCAGTCATATGTTAATCTACTAAAATGATAGGGAGCAACACACATCGCAGTTTAGAGGCAACTACAAAAAAAAAAGAGACAAACAAGAGTTTAGCCTACTAACTAATGCCTTCGCCTGGGACCGGGAGACACCAAAGACGAACGGGCACCTTCACTTGCCGCTACAGCTACTTGCTAGTTTATTTTCCTCTCCGCTTAGTGATATGCTTAAACTCAGTGGGTCATCTCGTCTGTTCTGAGGTCAGAGGCAAGGAGTTGGGGACCTGCGGGAGGGATCCACCACCGATGCTTCGAGGTGGCTGCCTCGGCCGAGCTCGGGCACCGTGCACAGGGGAATGGGTCCTCCACCGGCAGCCACGAGGTGCCCTGTGGGCTCGCCGCAATTGATAAGTTTATTTTCCTCTTCACTTAGTAATATCTTAGATCAGAGGTGGGGTGTGTGTGTGTGGGGGGGGGGGGGTGCGCTAGGGATCCGCCACCTCCTTGTCGAGGCTTCAAGGTAGCTGCCTCAGCCGAGCCCGGGGACCGAGACACGGGCTGCACACGGGGGAACGGGTCCTCCACCGGCAGCCGCGAGGTGCCCCGCGTGCGCGCGGGACGGTGCAGCGCTTGGTCTGCGCTTGGGGGAACAAATGTCAAAGCGGCCTGCGACAGCCACAGCCACGGGGGGAGTTGCACGGCGGTGGGGCACACTGCTCCCGATCAATGGGGAAGCGACGCTCAGAACAAGGCAAGTATGTTCCAACTTCCAAGTATTGATGATCAATGTGTCCTGCATAAAGTTAGTTTTTTCCCCTCAATGTCCAAAACAGGTGGATGAAATTTGAAAATGCATGCTAATATCACAATTTTAAATATTGTCAAGGTCCCAAAAACGTATTTATCCGTTTTTTTGTTTTTTTTTATGCGAGATACATAAGGCTTTGACGCAGAAAACGCTTAAAGCAATGGTAGTTATTACAAAAATGGCCAACAGGTGGCAGCAGAGTATAAGAAATCAAGCCGGGCCATGTTGCAAACCAGCTCATTTCCCCAGAGTTCAAAACTGATTTGTGAATAATGATGAAACTTAGCTATATTCTAATGCTAATTGCTGCAAAACGGAAACAGATACAAATTTTTTCCTGACGAAAGAAAAGACTCATCTTTGTTTTGGTAGGTTCCATGCATTCACAGCAAGAGAACACATTCTGTGGGCCTTACAAAATCAGTCAAAATCCAGGGGAGCTAAGGGGGTTATAAAATAAATAAATAAAACATAACACAAAAAAATATCACCAAAATATCAGGATCCGGATTGGATCATTGGATCATGACGGAATTGGATCGTCCCGGCCCTAGTGGCAATATTGTTGCACAATACCACCGTGACAACAACAGTATTTTTTGCAAAATTACTCCAACTACAGTTCCAAATTATTGTGCACAAGACTTTGGGGTTTCAAACACAAATTCACAATGTACCAAACTTAAAAACTGGGACAAAGTCAAGGCCCAAACTCAAAATTAATTGAAAAATGTATTGCAATCGATGCATTTTCCCTTCTCCCCAGAATGTAGTGTTACATCTTTATGAAAGCAAACGTTAAGTTTAGCTTGAATACCGAATCTGGGACAAGCAAACTTATAACGTTATAAACACCAGATATCAATTTTAAAATAGAAGACACATCAGTGGTATTTCGTTATTATTTAAATATATAGTTAAATAAATACTTATTTCTCCCTTTATATGTAGCCTATTCTTTTTAATGCAAAGCTTTGTTCACAGGCCAACAACAGAATGACCCAAAAAATAATAATAAATAAATAAGAATGTCCTTCAATGAAAATCCAACCTAAAAACCCATTAAAACAACAATGGTCTTTCTTAAAAAAGAGATTTTAATTTCAATGAGACTTTTACCTTGGTAATAACCTTTTTAAAAAAAGATCCAAATAAGCTTACTTTGACAGGAGAAAATAAATATGTTGTACTGACCAGAGCATGAATGATCTCATGTTTCACGGTGGAGAGCATTCCTTCAAACTCCTGAGGCTGTGATGAGATCATGGTGGGACACAGGTTGGCATAACCTGCTATAGGCCTAAATGGAGTGGGGTGGGGTTCTATTGTCATCATTACACTTTTCCTCATGTGTCAAAAAAATTAATAAATGAGATTCTATACATATTCGAATTCACACTTAATTCCCTTTAAAATTATCTATAATATATGGACGTGTGGGATCTGTCATAGGTGCTATTTAAAAAAATATATAACTATTTTAGCTGAATAACTGTTAATTATGCAAACTTAAAGGTATAAATGGGCATAAGTGTCTCTGTGTATCATGCATTAGACACTTTATTTTAACCACAATATGAGTATAATCACCCTGTATTAATTGTTTTGCATTAAAAATACAATGAGTAAAACCTTTCTATATATGCAACTAAAGATTGAAAGTGCCTACTACGGCTACATAATAAGGCAAAAGTACACGAGAATGGAATTGCATGGACCGCTCCTGATCACTATTCTCTAATTATTTGTGACAGCAAGTCCTGCTAATGTGTTTGGGAGAATACAAAAACAGAAGCCTCATGTGCTATATCAAGCCACTGTTTTCTTACTGCTCGTGACAACCCAAGTCCTGCTAATATGTTCTGAGTAGCCATTAGTAGCCATTTCAAAATATGCCGTTGTTATGAAGTGTGTCATTCTGTTCTGTTTGAGGCAGGTTTTCGAGACGTGCTGCTAGCTAAAGTCGGCAAAAAAAAAAAAAAAGACGTTGGCTAAGATGCACTAGTTCTAATTGCTTATTTTCATAAACTTCTATTACAAGATCTCAAGGAAACTATTTGTGGAGAAATCTTACAATCAACATTTTTGTCTAAACTATTTATTTTAGCTCAAAACTAATGTTGCCAACATGCAGACCCTTCGCCAGAGTGGGTTACATATTAGAACATATTTTACATGGGAAAGTTACAGCTTAGCTTAATTGTGTTGTGAATGTGTTTTCTGCAGTATGGTACACATATATCGTACCTACCTGTCCAGCACTGATTCCAGCTGGCAGTAAGCAGCATAGGCCACAATGTTTTCCTGTCCACATCGCTTTGTGATAATACCACTAACGTAGAGGACAAAGTCAAACCCTTCCACGCCCGAGCCATCTGGGGGGCCTGACGGACCACAGGACTTGCCCGACTCGGTGCACATCTTGCATTGCTAAAAATGAAATACAGAAGAAAAGAATGAACAGGAACAATAACAACATTCTTATTTATTACATTATGTTGCAAATTAAAGGGGAACCTCGGTTTTCACGTGCCTCAGTTATCGTATTGGGGTTTTGATTATTTTTTTCTGAGACATGTTCTGGTTTGTTGCTAAATAATCCACCACAGGGCCAATAATCCACCACGGGGCCAAAGAAACTCACCAATGCCAGCCCTTCAATGACAATCAAGAAGACTAGATACAGAATCTAAAAAAAGAAAAAAAAAGAAAACATCTTTACAAGGTCACACCTGTCGCCATGGGCATGCCCGCCCACCAAGATGATTGTGCCCCCCTCCAATTTGAGGCATGGACCTGTAAACTGGTTCTCCTTTTTTTAAATTATATTTTTCATTCATTCTGTTTGACACTCTTAACAATAATATTAATAATGTATCGGATTTATATAGCGCTTTTCTATCTAATTAGACACTCAAAGACGCTTTACAATGGAACGGATACATTATTTATGCACTCACACATCTACACTGTGGTGGCGGTAAACTACTTTAGTAGCCACAGCTGCCCTGGGGCAGGCTGACTGAAGCGAGGCTGCCAGTGTGCGCCTACAGCCCTCCGACCACCACCAAACATTTGCACCTTCCATACACCAGTGTGAGTAGCACTGGAGGCAATGTGTATGAAGTGCCTTGCCCAAGGACACAACACATGACTTGGGGAGAGAGGGGATCGAACAGCCAACCTTCTGGTTACTGGACGACCGTCTCTACACCCTGAGCCACGGCCGCCACTCTTATGTCCGACTGTCAGTAAACGCAACACAGGTCTTGCGGAGGAGGTACATTACGTTCGTGTGTAGTGTAGTGGTGTGGTTTTGTTTGTTTGATCTTATCTGCAACAGCCATCACAGCCTTACTAAAAATAATGTTAGGTAGGCCTACGGTGGCTTACACGCGACAAATACGTCAATGTTGGCGTGCAAGAGTCATGTGAACATGTCACATTTTGTACACGTGAAGCTGCAAGTTTCCGAGGACGCTGGGGCACAAGAGGCAAGTGAGGAGGGACATACTACAAACTACATTTGTGTCAGGAACTAAAGAGCCACTTGGAAAAAGAAGAGCCACATGTGTTGTTTTTGTTTGGGCATCTAAAATGAGGTTGGATTTTGCTTCCTAATTCTACTGCAGACACCGTTCAAACAGGTGGCCCGTTCGAAGCGATATGTCAGCTTTATGATAAATATATGTATTCACCATTAAATCAGCAAATAATTAGTAAGATTGAGTTAGAATGGGATAATATAATCCAAGGTAATGGTTCTGTATTAATCCAATGAGTTGTGGCTTGATGATACAATTCCAAGGAGAAACTGAACGAGACATTTTTACAAATAGCTTCACTTTGCCTCATCCTATATGGCTGCGTCAACATACTCACAACAGCGTTACCGTCTACTGTATGTGTATTAGGGGTGTGCCCAAAAATCTATTCTTATAAGAATCTCGATTCTCATTTAGTACGATTCAGATTCGATTTTAAAAGTCCCAAAATCGATTTTATTTAAATTATTTTATACTGTCTTGCCTTTGTCTGCGTGTGCCTTTATTTGGAGCGCTGTTCATGTTGTACCCGATTTGGCCACTTAGGGGCAGTGTGGTTCCACACGATCTAATGCACTGTTAAGTTGTAGACACATTAGAGAGTAGAAGGAAAAAGTCACGATCAAGTTATTCCAATAAAAGTTGTTTTTTTTGCAGTGTTGAGCCGTTCTTTTGAGTGATAAAAGTGCCGCAAGTAGTGCATTAGCGAGTCAGACTGGAGTAGATCATTACAAGTCCTTGCACATCTATAGATTGAAGCAAAAATCATTGTCAATCAAATCATTTTGAATCAAAAATTGTTCTTAATCGAAAACCTATTCTGAATTGAATCGCAGGCCCAAAAATCGGAATCGAATCGAATCGTGAGACATTCAAAGATTTCCACCCCTAATGTGTATGTACTGTAAATGCTGTCTAAGGTTATACTGTCAGCGGGCACCATTCAATGGATAGATGCACGCCAGTGCTATGTGAATTTATCCAAATATATGGGGCAAGTTAATGCTGTCCGTAGGGTATCCATAATAATTGGACCCACCCATGCATTTCATGTGACCATCCTTAAGCCTGGGCTCTGGTGACCGGTCTGTACCAGCTACTAAAATTGTGTATGGATCGCCAATTTCACTAAGATGCACAGAAAACCTACCTTGATACTAAGTTCAATCGTGGTGAAGAAAAATGAAATCAAAAAAGAAACTGATGTTGACAAAACAAATATCCAGAGGAAGTAAAGATGTTATGAACTTGTTAATGGTGTGGATAAATGATAAAACAGCAGGAGATTCTGTCTCAGAGATAATTATTTACAAAAAAGCAAGACTGTTACACGCTGGTTTCGTAAAGACAACGGCTGGACTGAGTGCTGAGTAAGTTGATTTAAGGACAGCACCAAGTCTTTAATATTGTAATATTTGTGTGAATGCTGAAAGCATTAGCATTCAACTACAATTAATAATGAGTCATTTTCACATATTTATTTTTCAATTTACTTCATAAGCATTCCACAAGCATTCAGATATTAGCATTCAGCTTTTATTCACATTCAGCTTTCAGCTTTGTACAACAATTCTAAATATAAATACGACATGAGCTAGGAACGTCAGCAAGTCTCTTACCTCTGTGGTTAGAGCAATTGCCTGCCACTACGGAGTACCTGGGTTCAAATCCCGCTTGGACCACATTTTAGTACATCCGATGGTTCAAATCCCGTCTTAGACTGAATGCAGTTAAACTTTTCTACAACTGATAATGAGTAATCAAATAATCAATCTTTCAGTTTACTTCATAAGCATTCCACAAGCATTCTGATATTAGCATTCAGCTTTTATTCACAGCTTTCAGCTTTATACAACAATTTTAAATAGAGATGTCCCAATCACACTTTTTTGGACCAGAGTCCGAGTCACCTTATTTTGAGATTCCGAGTCCCGATCCGATACCTTGACATTTTATTAAGAAGGGAAAAAAAGTTATTTTTTCCCCTTTTTTCTTTTAAACAAAACTACCCCAACACCTTTTATATGGTGAATGGAGCAGTGGTTAAACTAAGTAAATCATTTAACCCCATTTAAATTTATGGTTTTGACAACACAGATTTTAACATGGGATACAAAAATAATTGTGAATAAATAAAAACTGCAATTACATAATCATGAACTATCTTATGAAACGCTGTTGAATTCAATTATATCTCAGTTCAAGTGCTAGTAGTTTTTGAAGACGTAAGTAGAAAAAGTGCAGGGGCTGCCTCAACTATGACAACACAATGGCGGTACCTCGACAAAACTCAAAACAAAGCACAAAACATAAGCAAAAGGAGCAAAATCAAAACTGACAAAAGAACTTTAAATTATTTTTATTTATTCAAAATATTGGGATGTATACATGTTAATTTATGTCCATACTGTATATAATTATGTTTATACTGTATGTGCTTTCACATTGCATGCCATATTCTTGAAGTACTGTATTTGACTGCATTTGATGTCATCCATTTTAAATATTGGCAATACAGTGGCACTCCAATGACTCAATGTAGCGTTGCTTGAGTGTGCGTGCATGTCGCTGCTCTTCTCCATTCCGCTCCCAATTAGTTGAATGCGTAATCAAATAGTACAAACTGGGAACAAAATAATTCACACTCCACTTATTTTTAAGGGAAGTGTCAAAAATGCGTCACAACCTGTGTCTGTTGCTCTGTCAGTCGTCTGAGCTTTTTCTATGCATAACTGTGATTTCCTACTGTGTGCCTGTTCATTGAACGCACGTTGAGTCCACTGCAGGAATGATTGCTGCTTTTTCTTCTGCTTCTCCGCAAGAAACATTGGCTCTTGTTACAAAACGTTTCTAAAACTGAAAATTGAAAACCACATGTGTTCTTCATGTGTTTATTAAAAACATGCGTAGGCAATGCCAATGCTGTTGCGTGGCTTCCACTCTGCTTGCGCACTCCAGTGGAGCCTTAATTAGCATGTCATACTTCTCAACGATAAGTGCACATTTAGCAAGCGCTTCAGTGCAATCTTCCTCTCGCACACACGCTGAAAGAGGCGTGTCGCTTACTTAAGGCGTTTTCCACATATCGGTAGACAGGTGGCAATGCGTGTATGTGAGTTGGCGGGCTGTCTCGTTTTTTTTTTTTTTAAGTACCGGTACTAAGAAAAAATAATAACGAGCCGTTTTTTACGCTAAAACATCGAGGTATGGTACTGGTACCGGTATCCCGTGCAACACTATTTGGGTCCCTAAAAAGGCTAAACGGATTGCAGCGCTAACAACGGCGCTCTGAGGCCTCAACCGAAAAGGCCTCTCCGCACCCAACAGGTGAGGCTCAGCTGCCGAGCCGGACTCTCTCCCTCTTCATCTTCTTCTTCAAAGAACGGGCTTGGTGACCCCCCAATCCAGGCTTTCCGCGTCTCAGACCAACACCAGACCATTTGTAAGACCGATTTCCTTTACATAATGGTGCCCTTTGGTGAGGCTTGATTTAAGTTACATATTTTGTGAAACACACACATGTAACAATCTAGAAAAACAGCTTAGTGCAGCTTTATTTTCTCTCTTGGGAAATTTCAGCTCGTTTTCATTGCAACCGAATTAAAACTTAACGCTAGAGCCAATCCGCTGTATATAAGCAGTCTATTTAAAGTGATAAATAATAGTCTAATGACTAGTTATCAAAAAGGGAATATATTTGTCGACTACGTGAATGTTACACACACAAAAAGGGGAGGAGTAACTATCACACTTAATTTATTGCATGCAATTTTATCAGGCCTGGGAATGTCTTTTTTAGCTTGTCACAAATTCTGATTGGGTTAAAATTACATTCCAAACCTCAAGTGGCGCAATCAGCTTAGCTACCTGATTACGTTACAAGCCTTTAGGCCGAGGAAATAGTTCTTAGTGCACGAAATTCTGCATTGAGACCATTGAGTCACAGCACACTTTCCAAGAGGTGTTAGTTAGACTCCCTTTGTTGAGTTAGCATTTTAGAGCACATCGTGCTAAAACTGCTAGCCTTTTGTGTGTAAAGCACATGTGTTAAGATCCGCCATCTTTTTAGGCGTATTCTTAACTCAACTGGAATTCAGGGTAACACCCCTGAAACCAGTCGACCAATGAACGAAGTTGAGGGGCGGGCCCGAAAAGCCAAACCCCGAGCGCTCCTCATTTGATGTGTGGCCTCAGAGAGGACCGCATCTCAGCACGCGACTCCCACTGAGAGCTCACTGTCTACCTAATTGTAGCACTAAAACATTAGAAACACAGTTCGATTAAGTTGTTGCAATTAGATTTCTATCTGGTTAACATTGAAGTTTGCTTAATATTTACATTGCTACAGTGCCAAAAGTTGCCAACGCACAGCGATAGCAACTCACGTGTGAGAACAGACACCAACGTCGCATTCAAAGCACTTTATAATTTAAATAATCAAGTTAACGGGATTTTAAACTAATCGAGGGATTAAATTACTACTGTATCATCTTAATCTGTGATTTTCATTAGATTCAAGACATTTTGAAAAAGCATTTCCGCGTCTTTTACAACACTTTTAAACATTACATAATATTTTTTCCGCTCCTGTGTCACCGTGTGTTAACGCTCTGATTTTAGAGTGAATATTTTTATACGTTTTGCGCATTTGAACCGTCATTAATTCTGATGTGTTTAATGAATTAACACTTTCTTATAGTATTTTCCCCTGCCTCTTAACGCGAGTTTACTACAGAATACATTGTGAATGAACCCGTGAAAATTAAAACGTTACCGCCGTTTTTGCTCCTTGATTTATTTAAATTATAACCACTAGTTATCATCTGTATGAAGTGAATTTAACGTGTTTTGACAGATTGACGCACTCACGCTCAATTTACGGTATGACGTTGCCATTCATTGATAAAGTTTAGTTAGCGTGTCTTGCTAACAACTTTGCTTGCAAATTGCTACGGTTTTAAAACTTGCTAAAGACATTTAAACGCGCAAAGCTTACTTAAAAAATTGTGATGAACCCCACATGGAAGAAGAGGTACTAACCCTCTTTGTGGACAACCTCCGCCTAGAGCTACGCGAACTTGCGTCAAAGGCCTATGTGTTTTTACGCAAAAGCGCTGCTAAATCAGTGAAACCCTCTGTTGACCATGTTGCAGGTGATTCTGGGAAAGTCCAATGACAGTCAGCCGACTCACAACAAAGCGACGACAACCACGCCGTTCCAGCCTCAAAATGGTTCTAATCGGCCTGCACGGACGTGTCATAGCTCTAGCCGCAGCTGTGAACGGGAGAAACCCTTTGCAAAAGGAAACCTCCTCGCACAAACAACTTTTAGGTAACCTCAAGATTAAAGGTGCATCCCGTAAGTTGTATTTGAGGACCACACTTGAACGAACATTAGGCTATGACGCCTTGGTTGATTGCAGTGCTGATATTAGCATAATGTCCTACACACTCTTCAACCAACTTCAAGCCATGCTACAGAACAGTGGCCGCCTCAACCACTGCTCATTGGACATCAGTGCATTTGCATTGACAAACACCCATCTAGACTCCATGGTAACGTTACACTGGACGATTAGATCTCACAAACTGGTCCACCCTGAGTACGTGTCTTTTGTGGAATCAGTCCCTCTCCTCATTGGTCAGGATCTGCTAGGCCGCTTTAAGCCCGATAGATTACGACTGACGCAAAATTTGGTCACAGGTGCTGTAACCTATGCCTGCAGCTCCACTGACCAAAACAACTGCAAATTGTTACGCGGCAAGCCTAACAGAGCCTTCTTGTGAACTTGTCCTGAAGGTACAAAACCCACATCAGGACACCCACCTGACTCAAGGGGACACCACGCCTGTTGTCCCCAATGTGCCCACAAGAAGTCACCTTCACAACACCGGCTCTCCCCTCTACACAAATTGAGGTCGCTGTCCTCACTTCTGAAGCAAACCATTTAGCTTCACCGCAGACTCTGAACTTGAAATTGCACTTGAAAATGTCATCTAACAACCCCACCAACACAGGTGGTGGTTGTTCTTTGCAATCTTTTTGGCGCGTTGTGCTTATTTCTGAGCAATTTTTTCCCCACCTATCAGCCCACCCTTGCAAAACAGCCTGCCTTTCTTTGCCCACGCTGTCACACGTGCAGTACTTCTTTTGGACCACATATCAGCCTTTGTGCTCGGCAACACTTACGCGACTTCAATTAACTTGCAGTCCATTTATCCTCTCATGCTTTTGCTCATGTGGTGGCTCACCATCGCCGCGTACCTTTCTATTCCGCCTGGGAACGGTTCACCTGTTAATGCCTAGACATTCGCTTTTGGTTGTCACCTTTTCCTTCCTGTCATGGGCTTTCTTATTGCGCCTCCGCGGACCGCACACGTCTACCGGTCGTGGCTCCCCGTAGCCAAAAGGGGGGTCAGATCATCATACGCCCACGACACGCCACATATCTGTCAAATGGAGGTCATCACAAAAGGACTGGACCGGCCAAATCAGGTCCAACTTCCACGACCTCACTTCCTTGGCTACAGTAGAGGGACGAACCTCGCCCATATCTGTTGACCATCATCAGCAGGGGCAAGATACACCTGTGATGCTTTCTGTTGCTCATCCACCAGATGACTTGGAGCTCATAGGCACCTATGGGTGCATTTGCCTTACCAAGTGATGCAGTACCCAAACGGTCCAACTCCAAACAGTAGTTTCAGACACCCTGGCGCCTAATGGCTAAAACATTTGTGCTGCTGTTGTGCATGATCACGTTAATAACATCTAAAATTGCTAGTGCTAAATCTAACGCCGTCAACGCCATTGAATAACCAATTAAAGTTGTGCTTCATTCATTCGCATTCCCGTACTCACGCTTGAGACCATGTGCATAAATAAACATCCTGGGAAGTGTGCAGTGACTCAAGCGGACCTCAGCGGACTCCCTCAAACGACTATAAGAAATCTGTTTAGCTACTGCTTCTACTAGCTTCTTAGTTAAAATAAGAACTTTAACTGTTTATGCTGTTACTTTAAACACCGTTAACTCAAAGATTGCGGCCGAGATTCCTTTTACCCAACAATGCATAGCAAACAAATTACTAATGTAGCGTCTCTCGACAAAACAACAAAAAGGACTACGCTAGTCCTCAATCTGCTTAGCATCACGCTAAGCCAAACCAAACCAACTACAAAACTTTTCGTTGCTTCTCGGTGTCCCAACCTGAGCACGCTCACACGCAAGGTGTGACCGCGCTGAGAATTGACAGGCTGCACTTAACTGTTTTATCAGCTGTGAGAAGGTCTTCTCGGCCTGCATGCTGCTTTAACGCACCTCTTGTCCACCTTCCTCCTCTGGATCATGTCTACCAGCTCTCTACCTTTTTCCAACATTCAAAGACCCTACTCTCAGTCCTAGACTCTTGGTGTTCCTCTCCCGGCCTTAATTGGTTAAAATGAGACTGGTATTGGCACCGATACGATACCTGGTAACGGTAGTGCCACCACATTGGTTAAAGATAAATTTATTTGCAAAATAAATGGAAAGCATGTTAGAAGTTGTAATGTCTGCTCCCTTGCAGCCCAAATCTCAATGGCACTTTCTGTATATTACGCATGTGCTACTCAAAATGTTTAAATAATAATGCTGCTGACCTGCAAGTGGTGTTGGGGTACAATGACTGGGCCACAATAGGTGATGTCTGCACAGGCCTTCTGGCAGTAGCGATGGAGGTCATCCCTCTTCTTCAAATACTGGTTGGTTGCACATTGTCTGTAGTAGAAAATACTTAATTACATTTGTACATATATATTTCACAATATAGTCAAATCTTTATTTATATATGATATGCTTAAAAAGCAACACAAAGTGCTTCACAAAACAAACGGTAAATGACACTCCTTACCCACCTGCACCCTCTGAAACCCTAGGACACCAAACGCATACACTACTCACAAAAAGGTCACATTAAGTTCACCTGTAAAGGTATGAATGCATTTTAGGCTCGTCCTGAAATTTCACCCAAGAGCCGAATATCCCTAACTTTTTGTGAGTAGTATATGTAAAAGTAATTACAGTTTAAAAAAACATGGCAGTTGAGTGTAACGGTTTATGTATTTGTGCCGAACCGAACGATTCACGGTTCGTTGCATACACTCAGACGACGAATACGCAAGTTCATTGCAGTACCTGCAATCCAAACCAGGTGGTGGTTGTGCACCAACTGACACCTCGGGTGTTACCGCAACTCAGCAAAAAAGTTGGCGTCATAGCGAGTTCAGACAACAGACAGGAGTTAGAAGACCCACCGGCGTCATTTAAATCAGCGGTGTGGGAAAACTGTGGCTTCCCTGTGGACTATAACGGTGACGGCGTGCAAGTAGTGGATTGGACGAGAACAGTGTGTCGGCGTTGTTAGGTAATTGTGCATGGAAACACATTGAACATGCTAGCGCATCTTAGACGGCATCACCCAGATGTTTCGGTCACCAAAGCCAAGCAAAGGAAAACAGTCCAACAACTTATCTCCAATGTTTTTAAGAAGCCTCTCGATTTGAAAACAGACAGGGCATATACATTTCAACAGCTATGTGCCCATATGCAGTAGTAGAGGACCCGGGCTTCAAGTATTTATTAAAAGTGCTGGAGCCTCGTTTCAGTGTCCCATCCCGTGCACACATAAGCCTCTCGGTGGTTCCTGTACTGCACGGGCGCACACGAGCAGTTGTTGAGCAGGAGTTGTCCGCTGTGGCCACTGTTGCACTAACAACAAATGGATGGACTTCCTGTGCCCCGAAAGCTATCTCACAGTGACTGCACACGTCATCAACACGGAGTGGGAAATATTAAGTCCCATTCTATTAACACGCCCTGTGTATAACCAGCACACTAGCACCCACCTGGCTCAGAAGCTAAAAGAGGCAGTAGCAGAGTTTAAACTCGAAAAGCCCAGAATCATTGCAGTAACCACAGACAATGCAAGAAATATTATTAATCCTGTCAGGGAAGCATAACTTGGTCCACAAATTGGATGTTTTGCTCTTACCTTAAACTTAGCATCACAGAGAGCAAAGGCAATCAAACAGGTATCCCGACTCTTTGGGAACATATGAAGAGCTGTTTTATTTTTCCATTGCAGTACAATGGCTGCACATATTTGGGGAGCAGAAACAGGAGATTATTCACTTGCCAAAACACCATCTCATCATTGATGTAGCAACATGCTGGAATTCCAGCTATGAGATGATTGAGAGGTATCTTGAACAGCAATTGGCTGTTTACTACGCTACGGGACGTAAAGAACATGGAGATTGCCAATCTTACTGACCAGGAGGTTAGTGTTGCAGAGAGTGGGATTGAGATTCTGAAGCCCCTGAAAACAGTCACTACAATAATGAGCATCAAAACTACACCATAAGTTTCGATGATCCTACCACTCCAAACAATGATCTTGAAATCTATGCCAAGCCATTAGTGAAAATCTGAAAAACAGATATTTGGACCATGAACTGCATAACTTTCTTCACAAGTGCACTGCTCTGGATCCGAGGTTCACACTTCCTCACTTGGACCCTGCCTGCCATCAGAGGTTCCGAGTAAAGCAGAAAAGCTTATGTAGCCAGGGATCGGTCCGCCAAGGTCCCAGCCCTTGGCTGCCCTTTGGCCCCTCCCACCGGTGGTGAGCCCATAGGAAGGGGTACCCACGTTGCCTCTTCAGGCTGTGCCCGTCCGGGCCCCATAAGTGCAGGCCCGGCCACCAGGCGCTCGCCAACGAGCCCCACTTCCAAGCCTGGCTCCTGAAGGGGGCCCCAGTGACCCGCGTCCGGGCAAGGGAAACATCCGTCCATTTATTTTACTCGTCATAAGGGATCATGAGCCTTGCTTTATCCGACCCCTCACCTAGGACCTGTTTGCCATGGGTGACCCTTAACCCTACCAGGGGCATAAAGCCCCAGACAACAAAGCTCCTAAAATCATTGGGACACACAAACCCCTCCACCACGGTAAGGTGCCGGCTCACGGAGGGGAACTGCACTATATCACGGTATAAAATTAGATTATCTGTTGCTCTTTCTATCATTCTCTTATCAGTTGAAGTCATCTTTGCTAGTCTGTAAATAGAGGCCTCTTTCCAGAGGAGTTTCTGTTCGCTCGTGTTCGTACAGGCCTGAGTGGCTCATGCACAACCATCATGGAGGCTGCATTTACACTTTAGTCCAGAGATGGCAGTTGTGTGTAAAAAAGTGCCAGAGTGCTTAATGCCCCTTTAAAAATAGAAAAAAGAGTTACATTGTTGTTTATTGTACTTTCATCAGGCATGAAACTGGATCACGGGTGAAAAAGGTGAGAAGCACGGCCACACTGGGACTCAAACTACTTCAAAGTTAGCTCACAAATTTTAAAATGAAGTGGTTCATAGTTCATAATGGAAATGTTTTTAACTAAGTCCATCGTTCCAAAATGAACAAATTAATAGGTTTTATGTTTTACAATAAACTCCAATTGGGGTTTCATTAAACAGCTACATGACTTGACTCTTAGAGAAGGAAGAATTATATACGGAGCGTCTGCATACGCAACCAATTTTGATGACGTATTCGCCTTGCGACTGTTGTTGACAGCCGGGTTGCCAAATAATGGCCTTTTTTCGCCAATATAAGGCTCCTTGTACTCTTAAGAAGAGAAAAAAAAACTAGCATCCTTGAACAAAAATTAACTGTGTTTAAAATGGTTCAATGGCTGCAGAATGAGCTTGTTCCACAGACAACACGACCCGACAAATCCCCGAAATATTTTCTGATCGGATCTGCACGATTCACGTAGGTGACCTATTTGGGTTTCAAAACAGCAAACTTCACCGAAAGGTGAGGGATTTTCATGCCTGTTTCATGCAAGATTAGTGCAGCCCTGGGCTAAACGGAGTGGAGTGGAGTGATGCTGTTTGAGGCAAGTGGAAGAGTGGCAATAGATGCACGACTGGGGATGCAAGGCAGTCTCCATTTGCCCAAGTCACATTTGGGAGGGGGGATCTTGCAGTTTATCTGTATAGATGCCAGTAACATCTCTCGGAACCCAATGAGACAACTTTAGGTTGCCAGCCAATCGTAGGGCACACATAGATAAACAACCATTCACAATCACACAAAGGGACAATTTTAGAGTGTTTAATTACCTGTTAAGAAGAATCGGGCCGACCCTGTGTCTCACAGCGAAGGCTTTCTGCATGTAGTCAATTGCCTGGGGAAACAACTTGTCCTAAGGGGAACACAATTGGAGATATATGGAGGGTACTGGTGCTGGTGAGAAAATTAGAATAAGTAGAAAAACATTCAAATTTGCATAATTTATTTCAAAAAGTTAAACTTGCATGTTACATTAGCTCAAAACACATCCGTCCGTCCGTCCGTTTTCTTAACCGCTTATCCTCACAAGGGTCGCTGGAACCTATCCCAGCTGGCTTCGGGCAGTAGGAAGGGTACACCCTGAACGGGTTGCCAGCTAATCGCAGGGCACACAGAGACGAACAACCATCCACACTCAAAATTACACCTATGGACAATTTGGAGTGTTCAATTAACCTGCCATGCATGTCTTTGGAATGTGGGAGGAAACCGGAGTACCCAGAGAAAACCCAAGCAAGCACAGGAAGAACATGCAAACTCCACACAGGAAGGCCGAAGCCCGGACTCGATCTCACGTCCCCTGCACTGGGAGGCGGACGTGCTAACCAGTCTTCCACCGTGCCGCCGTCAAAACACACAAAGTGAAATATGTCAAGTCTTAACTCATTCACTCCCAGCCATTTTCAATGACGCAACCCCCTTTACTGGATTTTGACTAATTTTGCAAGGCCCACAGAATATTGCTATAAAAAACATGGAACCTACTAAAAGAAAGATTAGAGTCAGTCTCTTCTTTCATTCGGAAAAAAGTATCTGTTTCTGTTTTGCAGCAATTAGAATATAGCTACCGTATTTTCACAACTATAAGGCGCACTTTAAAGTCTTACATTTTCTCAAAAATCAACGGTGCGCCTAATACCGACTGTGTGGGAGGACTTCCCGCAACATATTGCTCATATACAAGAAAGGTGGACCTGACTGAGGACAGACATGAGAGCACAGAAGAGTCAACTTAGTCGCGAGTTCTCCAGTCCCTCCTCTCCCTCTCCCTCCCTACCCTACTCTTCCTTTGTTATATACTTCAAGTACAACTGAACTCACTGTTTATATTGCTGCCTTTTTAAAAACATGCACAAGCACTAACATATTATTTAGCATAATAGCATGCTACCATATTAAAGTTAAAGTACCACTGATTGTCACACCCAACTAAGTGGGGTGAAATTCGTTCTCCGCATTTGACCCATCCCCTGAGGGAGCGGTGAGCAGCAGGGGCTGCGCTCGGGAATCATTTGGTGATCTAACCCCCCAGCTCGCGTATGTTTAACCGTGCCTGCGTCCAATAGTGCAGTGCGCCTTATGTGTCTGGAAGTCTGTCACAGAAATAGCCCCCGTAACTGTGACCACGGCTTATAATACGGCCTTATGATCGTGAAAATACGGTACGTTTCACCATTATTCACAAATCTGTTTAAAACAGTGGGGAAAATAGCTTTTTGCAACATTGCCCTGGTTGATCTCAGCCACCTGCTGGCCGTTTTTGTAATAACTACCATTGCTTCAAGCATTCTCTTTAGTTCAGAGGCCGCATCAATGCCTTCTGTATGCTCAAGCATAAAACAAAACAACAAACGTATAAATACGTTTTTGGGAGCAAATTAATTAATTAGTTTAAATTTTGATGATTATAGCAGAAAGATAAAAAATTTAAAGTATGATGTTTCACAAAATTAGAATTCAATTTCATTTAATTTATTTCAGGCAACAACTTACAGTTGAACACAAGAAACAATTCATACTGTACTTTTATAACATGAACAATATATGTGACAGGAAAAAAAATTAAGAAAAGGAAAAAATAGGATTTTGCTTGAAAGGGAGTGGGGAGAAGAAAATGTATTTAATCACACGCCCATATCTAATCTATAAAACATTACAGTATTGCTATCTTAAGACAACAGTTTAAAGGGGCATGATGTAAGTTTCTGAGTTTGTGCAGATTTGTTGACCCCTCTGGCGAAAAGCTAAATGAAAGCCAGCGATGTGCATGCACCCGTACGAGCAAACCTACACGTTAATTGAACAAACGTTAGCATGGAGCGCAACGCCTTTTTCAGAGGCTTAATAATGTCTATAGATCGAGTTAAGAAACGTATCAATCTGCAAGTTATTTTGTTACCAAACAAGTCGGCTTTGCTGGCCACTTACATTGGTTTACAGCATGCAACATTTCAGCCCTCAGGCTTTCACCAGGCAAAATGCCAAGACTAGTTAGTGTACGGTAGTGTTATTCGGCATTGCTCATCATAAATAGACCCTATCGCATTTTCGTGACGAGGTTTTCCCTTTCTAGCAAGAAGAAAGCAAGCTGTGGGTCCCGTTTCATCCTGAGAGTAGCTCTTAGGTCTCTCCATCTGTTGCTCCATTATTGATCCGTATCCTCCCCGTTACGTATGTCTGTCAGTTTTGCACTTTTTGTCCCACTAAACAGGATTTTTGCTGCCCGTGAATAATTGCGAGAGCTACCACAGAGAATTGCGAGAGAGCAGATCAGGCAGATTTGTACCCAAATCCCGCATCATTATTTGACTTTATTGTGCAACACAGGGTTGAGAGGGTTACTTTTAAAATGTATTCCGTTATAGTTACAAGTTAACTGCTAAAAATGTGAGCTAATAATGTAATCCAAGTACCATAATATTAAAGTACTGTAACTTGATTACTTTTGGATTAAATATGTTCATGATGACAAAACAAAAAAATAAATATCACCACAATATATATTTCTATACAGTGCGCCCCTGCTATTTGCGGGTGATCCAAGCAGCTTACAAATAGCAGAAATCCTAGTATAATTTACACCAATTAAAATGCATGTATAAATAGGTTGATTGATTGATTGATTGAGGTCCATACATTGTTTTCGAACTGTCAATGAAAGCAACCACACAGCCATGTATGTATGAATGTTCATGGGCATGCATGTGTGCATGCATGTACTGTACATGTGATACTTCTTACCTTCACCAGTCTTCTCTTGATTGCAGGGAGCCTGCAGGCAAACAACATTGTTAGAATAAATTTACATAAGTTATCCCATATTTACTCTTATAGTACTGCAAAGCATTTATTTAGCAGTATAACATTGTTTGAATTATGTAAATTAAAGTTATCTGTGAAGAGAGCAGAGCCCCGTGAGAAAGAGCATGGCTCATGCTCCTGCAGCTGCAAAACAGTAACTGTCCCCTTATCACAAGATAGTGGCTGAAACACTTTGCGGATGAACAGTTGAACTTTGACTGTTGAAAGCTTCAGCGCCGAAGAAAGACACGTCTGTATTATTATCTGCACAATGACTCATATCCGTGATGGTTGCTGCTGTGTATTCCCCCAACCTTTAGAGCAGTAACCAGAGACCGCCCTAAAATAAATAAAAAGAGAAGGCTTGACAGAACGTGCTTCAGAGTGGTAGGAGATCGTAACTGTGCACATCTCTGTCCGTTCTCCTCGAGAGCAAAACAATAATCTAAGTCTCTTGTCTTCCTTGATTGTCTGTTGTTTATGAAATGTTCTAGGTTGAATGAACTGGACAAACATCATTAGAGTCAAGTTAAATTACTTATTAGGCCCTGAGCAGCAACTGCTGTGGGATCCCTCTTGTAATTGTACGGGGGGATCCCACAAAAACACCTTCTTTACACACCATTTAACTCTGAAAACATTAAAATTACACTATGGGAGTTAAAATGAACGCCTACAAATTTAACTCAGCAATTTTAGCTCTCCAATTTTTGCTGCAGAGTATTTATTGATGTTTCCTGTATCTAAACTGTGCTCCTGGTCCATTACAGAATGATATCGACAGCCTTCTTGTTGTTGATTATGAAGATGCTGTCCACATCAAGTAAAATAAACAAGGGATCTCATCAAACAGCCGGATTGCATCACATACAACTGCACAATAGGAGGTGGCTGAAGGATTTGGAGAAGTTGATAACACACAACAGGCAAGATGAAACAAAAGTAATAAGAATTTTCTCTACAGGATGCGGTTGCTGTTGCTCCTCCTTGTATGATGTGGGGGAAATAATCAGTTTCATTAATTTGTGCTGCTACGCTTTAATAGATATTACACAGTTGAATTTAATAACTGACATACACCATAAAGAAGACTTTTTACGGTATAAATGATGGCGGCCGCGGCCGATTTAGCAGCTGCTAAGTTGCTGACGTACATAAATAACATTGCCAAGACTTGCGTGAAACTGCTAACTTCGATGGCATTTTGACCACACATAAAGGGGAAATAAATCCGGATTGTACAAACTTGTAAAGCCTTTGTATGATCAGATTTGAAAGCACTCACCGGTAACAGAGGCGGTAATTACACATTAGCAGCACCTGAGCGCCGCAAAGTTGAAAAAAAAAACCCCCTACTGACACTTCATCAGCAATCCAACATGTCCACCTCGTGCATGTATATCATGTCCTTTTCATCAAAGTGACTGTCAATGTTCTTGGGCGGAAAGTTGACGGATGCACGCTAGTTTTTGCCCTCCTCTGCAGCCTAATTAGCAGTAGGGATGCAACAATATCCAAACATCACGATACGATATTATCAAGATATGAAGGTTATAATACAATAATTATCACAATATTGTGAGGAGGTTGGAGATAGAAAAAAGAGCTTACACAAAAAAAAGAAGCAAAATATTGTCCTTTTGTAAATCATAGCAATGCATATAAACAACCTACAACCTCTAATAACACTTGATATTGAGGCACTTGCTAATGCAGGCACACATTGAGTTCCTCCACATATTGACTCGGTTCACAAGCATATTACGTTCCCCTGCAGCGAACCATTAGTGTGGATTTTAAACATAGAAGGGCCAAAACATGCCTTGTGAAAATTAAACTGCAGTAAAATAAATAAATTAGCCACCAGAGGGTGCTAGAACTGCACAAATAGAAACCAACCTGACTTTTTAAACAGATGTGCTACTTTTAATATCGTGACATGATGACGACGATATTGTGGCAGTTTTAATATAGTGATATCGCGATGTTGCCGTTATCGTTACATCCCTAACTAACAGCTGCTAAGTTGCTAACGTACGTAAATAACACTGCAAGACTTGCGTCAAACTGCTAACTTCGATGGAATTTTGACCACACATAAAGGGGGAAAAAATCTGGATTGTATAAACTTGTAAAGCCTTTGAATGATCAGATTTGAAAGCACTCACCGGCAACAGAGGGGGTAATTCCATAGTTATCAGCGTCCCTAAGTTGGAAAAAAAAAAAAAAAAACTCCTGACAATCCAACATGTCCACCTCGCGCATGTACAGTGCTGCTTAAAAGTTTGTGAACCCTGCAGGCATGGTCAGATTTTTTGTATAAAATATTAAAATAACCTTATTAAATGTTTAGTCATACCCAAATCTACAACGCTGATATTTAAAATAATGGACTTGAACAAAAAGAATGATAATATTGTCATTCATTCTTGAACAAAAGTTGTTGATTTAAGAAAAACTAAGATTTCATGGGTGCAAAAGTATGTGAACCTCTCACTTAATCAGACATTGCACCTTTTGCAATGAGAAATTCATCTAACACTTTTTTTTAGTGATTTATCAGTCTTTCACCTCTACTTTGGGGGAATTTTTGCCACTTTCTTGCAAAATGCAGACAGTTGAGAGAGGTTGGATGGGCGTCTAGCATAAACTGCCCGCTTCAGGTCCCGCCACAGTATTTTGAAATAATTTAAGTCAGGATTTTGACTGGGCACATCTTCTACCAGGCTGAAACTTCACAAAGGATGGCTTCAGGTTATGTTCCAGGATTTCACAATATTCTTCTGAATTCATGATTCTTTGGATTATGTGGAGTTGTCCGGGTCCTGAGGATGAAAAGCCAGCCCAGAATTTAACATTCTCACCCCCATGTTTCACTCTAGGGTGAAGTTTTTTTTGCTGGTATGCAGTGTTGACTAAGTTTTTACCAAACATGACTGTTTTAGTTGTGACCACACAGTTCAATTTTGGACTCATCTGTCGACAGAAGGGACTTCCAAAAAGCTTCAGTGTTGTCCACTTACTCTCTGGCAAAGTTGAGATGGGCAGCTTTGAAAGCCTTTCCATGAAAGCCTTGTCGATTCACTTTTGTTGAAGCATGCACAAGTGTCCCAGATGCAGCAAAAGAGGTCTGTAAATCCCTTGATGTGATGTTCGAGTTGGCTTTTTACCTAAATTATCATTTTTCTTGTGGTTCTTTCTGATATTTTAGAAGGTCGTCCACTTTTAGGCATGATTGTAGTAATTTTCAGTGTTCTCTAGTTGCAGATGATCTGCTTCACAGTGGAATGAGGAAGCAAATTTTTTTTTTAGATGACTTTATAGCTTTCCCCAGACAGATGTGCTGTCACTACCCACTTCCTGAGGTCCCCTGAGATTGCTCTTCCTCTCAGCATGACTGACTTGTATGGGTTCACATGGGTAAGACTAAAGTGACGTGGTTTTGTCTCTGTTTCTGTCAGTGTTGCACAATTTCTTTGCTAAACCTCTCATTTCATTGGTACAAATCAGTGGTTAGTTTAGCTACCAATTTGTCCTACCTGATCCTACTTAACTGCTTGTTTTAAGCAATGCAGCTCAGAGTTCACTTACTTTTGCATCTACATGAATTGACCAAAAACTCTTTTTAATTAAGTTTTGACTACACAATTGGAAAAAACAAAAAGAACAATGCGTTAAATTGATAAACCTACACATTTTATTTCATATCAAATTTAATGGTTCAGATTGCCGGATTAATCGCCAACGCTCGCCGGGCCTGTCTGCTGGATTCATCACCGTCGCTCGCCGGGCTTGCCTGTTGGCCTCATCGCCGGCGCCTGCCGGGCCTGTTCGCTGGCTCCACCACCGCCGCTGGCCGGGCATGCTTGCTGACTTTGTCATTGCCGCCTGTCGGGCTTGCTTGCTGGCTCCATCGCTGCTGCCCGTTTGCACGCCGATGCCATTGCGGGACTCAGCGACAAACAACTGGGCCCCGAAAGGCGGATCAGAAATCAGGCAAGGAGTTTGTCTCCATGACTCAAGTAAATGAACTAATGCAGCAGCAAAAGACATGTCCATAGCATTACTACAACAACAACAGGACAATTTTAAAAGTTTTGTATCGATAATTGTGGATTCTACAAACAACAGATTAGATGCACTCTTAAGGGAGATACAGGAGGTAAAGATAAGCTTACTCAAAAAGAAGTGGACGATTTAAAAATGGACAAGGATAAACAGATGGAGCACAACAAAGTTATACAGTCGGATGTTTTCAAAGTATGTGATAGTACGCTGGTTGTCACTGACAAAATTGATTATTTGGAAGGACAGTCCAAGAGAAACAATTTGATGGAATTCCAGACTCACCAGAAGAGTCATGGACTGAGACGGAGGGAAAGGTTATGAAAGTGATAACTAAAAACCTAAAAATTCAGCAAACAGTTGAGATAGAAAGGGCCCATCGCACAGGAAAATTTTGCGAGGACAGACAAGGAAGACCAAGGCCGGTGGTAGTGAAGCTGCAAAGATTTCAGGACAAATCAGTTATTTTACAAAAAGCTAAAAATCTTAAGGGAACAAAAATTTTCATAAATGAGGACCATACAAATGCTGTTAAAAGGAAAATAAAAGAACTGATGCCTGAACTGAGAGCTGCAAGAGAGAAAGGAGAAATTGCATACTTACGACATGACAAGTTGATTACTCATGCTCGCACCAGTACACCAAAACCCAGTAAAGGCAAATAAACCACAAAAGTATGAGAAATATACAATCTTCAGAGCATTCAATACAATAAACTCACTGTAGATGATGACAAAAATACACCACAAATACATATCAACAGCAGCACAGTAACACAAGGAAAGATGAACATGATGAACACAAATAATATGGACTCGAAAACATTTGAATACACTGACTACAAAACATTCGACCTTGAGAATAATTTGGACCCAGACAATCACTTCTACAAAAATGATTTCTGCAGTTTCACTTGCAACTATTATATGGACGATCAATTCAACAAAAATATAAAAATGGAAAATCTACTTTCAATTATACATTTCAATTGTAGAAGTCTCTACAGAAAAGAAAAAAAATCTAAGAATACCTGAATAAATTAAATAAATTCAAAATAATTGCCATATCAGAAACATGGCTTGATAATGAAAAAATTAGTGACATGGGACTGGAAGGATATGAATTGTTTGCAACAAATAAGGAAAATAGAAGGGGAGGGGGTGTCGCAATATATGTAGACAAAGCAGTAAAATTGAACATTTGACTACCACCATTAATAACATAATGTAATGTTTAACCATTGAAGTACATATTAAAAATGCACCAAATGTCATTATAAGTTGTATGTATAGGACACCAGGATCATGTCTTGACATATTTAATGAAAAACTAACAGACATTCTCAGTTAAACAAATGATTTAAAAAAAATAACACAAATAATGTGTGGTGATTTTAACATTTAATGTTAAATCCGAATAGGCATCAGAAAACAACTGATTTTATAAATACAATGTATAGTAATAATGTATTCCCTATAATTATGAAACCTAGCAGAATAACAATTGATACAGCTACACTTAATAGATAACATATTCATAAATAAAATTGACCATAAAATAGAAAGTGGACTTCTTATTAATGAAATAAGTGATCATCTTCCGGTCTTTGCAATCTTCCAAGACTATTTTGATAAAAAATAAAATAAAACCAACAGTAACTTACACATCAGAAACAAGACTAAGAACACAACGCTCCGTAAATTCAATTGAAATAGAAAGAGTGTATGAAAATACATTTCTTGGAGCAGTTATTGATGAAAAATTATGTTGGAAGTCACACATAATGTCAAAAGGAAAATGTCAAAAATTATAGGGATACTCTCTAAAATTAAGGATGTCCTGAATAAGAAATTATTATACACATTAAAGAGTACATTATTATTACCATATCTGACCAATTGTGTGGAAATCTGGGGAAACGCATATAAAACAAAAAAAAGAGCCATAAGAATTATTTATCGATCAAAATATACAGAACCAGCTCATTATCTATTTATTAAATCAAATACAATGACATTTTACAACTTAGTTGAATTTAAAATAGCACAAATAATGTATAAAGTACATGACAATCTACTCTGCTACAGTACTCAGAAGCTGTTTGAAAAAACAAAAAAATTAAAACAAGAACAAATATTCAGCAAAGATGTTTCTGTAAAATATGATAATTTGTGGAATGATTTAGGAACTGACCTGAAAAGATGCCAGTCACTTGCTGAATTAAAAAATATTTAAAAGCAAAAATTTATTTTATTTTATTTTTTTACTTACAACAGATATGAGCTGTTAAAATTGCATATATGCTGTAATTTCTTTGGATGTATCGGTATGATCCATCCATCCATCCATTTGCTACCGCTTATCCAGGGTCGGGTTGCGGGGGTAGCAGCTTTAGGAGGGAAGCTCAGACTTCCCTCTCCCCAGCCACTTCGACCAGCTCCTCTGATGGGATCCCAAGGCGTTCCCAGGCCAGCAGGGAGACATAGTCTCTCCAGCGTGTCCTGGGTCGTCCCCAGGGTCTCCCGCCGGTGGGACATGCCCGAAACACCTCTCCAGGGAGGCGTCCAGGAGGCATCCGAACCAGATACCCGAGCCACCTCAACTGGCTCCTCTCAACGCGGAGGAGTTGCTGCTCGACCCTGAGTCCCTCCCGGATGACCGAGCTTCTCACCTGATCTCTAAGGGAGAGCCCTGACACCCTGCGGAGGAAACTCATTTTGGCCGCTTGTATCCGGGATCTTATTCTTTCGGTCACGACCCACAGCTCGTGACCATAGGTGAGGATGGGAACGTAGATCGACCGGTAAATCAAGAGCTTCGCCTTTTGGCTCAGCTCCTTCTTCACCACAACAGACCGATACAGAGTCTGCATCACTGCAGACACTGCACCGATCCGCCTGTCGATCTCCTGCTCCATCCTGCCCTCACTCGTGAACAAGACCCCAAGATACTTGAACTCCTCTTGGAGCAGGACCTCATCCCCGACACGGAGAGACCAGGCCACCCTTTTCCGACTGAGGACCATAGTCTCGGATTTGGAGGTGTTGATCCTCATCCCAACCGCTTCACACTCGGCTGCGAACCGCTCCAGTGAGAGTTGGAGATCGCGGCTTGATGAAGCCAACAGCAACACATCATCTGCATAAAGCAGAAATGCAATACTGAGGCCACCAAACCGGACCCCCTCAACGCTTCGGCTGCGCCTAGAAATTCTGTCCATAAAAGTTATGAACAGAATCGGTGACAATCGGTATCGGTATGAGTGTAATGAAAATTGTATATGCGAGTATGAGGATATGATTTATAAATGTATTATGGTATATGCCTATGAATTTCATGTACATATGTCGCTGGCAAATGTGCGTATGTTAAAGTGCACTCGTATATATGACTAAGTTTATACATTTCATTTTGTTGAAATACATTAACTTCCTCCTACCCTTTTTATGAACATATAAACTCTTTTCTTTCTTCCTATTTTTTGTTTTTTGTTTTTTTTGCTTCAACTTATATTTTAAACTTGTAATGTGTTTTGTGTTTTCTTAATGTTTATATGTTCAATAAAACCATAAACCAACCAAAGTAACTGTCAATATTCCTGGGCGGAAAGTTGACGGATAAACGCTAGTCATCGAATCCACACCGTTGTAGCCTATTAAAGCTGCGCCA
>NC_141250.1:1112500-1157500 GCF_054856555.1 Leptonotus elevatus
AGACCGTTGCCAATTTTGGACACCCCGAGATACTGTATCACCGTCATACTAACCAACTGATATATTTAAATTTAGCCATTTCTGGAATTTTAAAGGTATCAAGTTAGGGCTGGGCGATATAAACGGCATATTCAACATAAGGTATACATTTCGCCGAAGGTAGAGATTTTGACTTTACCGCCTTACCGTGGTAGCGCATGTTGGTGACATCATCGCATTAGGCCTGTTATGACTAGCCGATGACGTAAATACGTCGGTGCGCACAACATACTGTTGACATTTAGTGTCCCCCTCTCCCCCGGCACATGTTGACGTTGAGTGTCGACACGTTTATACTGTCAGTTGTAAACAAGAGCGCATAGCAGAAAAGAAGGAGAACAGCAGAAATGGGACGTGTCATCTGTTTACTGAGGAAGTTGTAGTCAAGCGAAGGGCAGTATTCATGACAGTAAATGGCGCCAACGCGGTGAGATCAACTTAATTTCTAAATAAACCTCACATTACCAAGTACTGTAGTATGAGATGAATGCATTATAGCGCTTTTATTTTGAAGTTTTTACCGGAAGCGTGTCGCCACGGCATAAGTCAGCATAAGGGCTGACGTGACTCGTCTATTCAGAGTTTGTGATGGCACCACACTTGCGACAGACGGCAGTAACACAACTTTGTCCTGAAATCAAGTTCAAGCTCGGGTTAAGGGCAGTAAGACATACATGCGCTGACATTACCAGCGTTTAACGGAGGCTGTCAGCTAGCAACAAGCTAGCCGCGCTAGCGAGCAGTGGTCCCCAAAGTTCCCCAAAATCGCTTATCGTCGCATAGACCAAAATCTATGGGGAGAGATTCAGAGAGGAAAATAGTGTGCTGCTAAAGCATAGTTAAAGTTTTTTTTTTTTCAACTCTTTGACTGCCAGACGTTTTGAGAAAAGGGATGCTGTGAGTGCAAGCCGATTTAAGCATTTTGACTGATCTTTCAAGTTCCACAGAAAATTTTCTGTTTGGGCTATGGAAACACACATACTACCAAATGAAAGATTGAACTCTCATCTTTCATTCAAAAGTTTGTTTCTACCTTATTCCGTTCTTCAGTAATCAACAATAGAAAATGGTTAGTTTCACCCAAATGAGCTTGTTTTGGACCAAAATATGGAGAAATCAAGCTTTTAGTGAAACGATATTATTTCATGCACTCTAGTGAATTTTACACTTCTTTTTGTCCATGAATGATGCCACAAACACCTAAATAGTGCTTTACTTCTATAAAACACTACCACCAAGAATGAAAAAGTGTTTTTTGATAGCAAAATACGTTTATTTACATTCAACAGTGTAACAATTTGACACAACAATTTGGCAAACTATTTACAAATGTGTGCAACTGTGGTACTATTTACAATTATGTGGATGTTTCAACGACAGTTTTTCTTTTTGTGTAACACTCCCCTGCGTGCAAGGAGACGCAACAGGATTTGCACAACAGATTAGTTTCACTGCGATTGCCCCTTCGCGTGCAGACGCTACACTTTCTTGCCGGCCGTTTCTGGGGAATAGCAAGTATATACTGCAGTGTGTGTTGCCATCAAGTCTACTATCAGGATCATGATACGGTTACGTTACGGTGGTGTTACGTCTGGCTTCCTCATGTCCTTCAGTTCCTATACCGGGTGGTAGATGTTCTGATCCATCTTATCCACGCCATTCATGGTGGCATCGTAGTCCAGAACCAGTGTCTTCTCCGTGATCAGACTGTACCCGCTCCTCCGATGAATATGCATTGGACTCGGGGTACTCTCCATCGTCCGATTGTGCAGAAGTGCTCGGTTGTGCTCCGCGTTTTCCGGCGTTAGCATCGCTAGCCGGTGAGGCTTTATGACGTGGTCATCGTCGCGCGTCAACGCTTCCAACTTCGGCGTCAACCTCAGGAGTCACCATCATCATCATCAATGTGCATTGGTCCGATTGAATGTCCGCTTGTGCAGAAGTGCTCGGTCGGTTGTGCTCCGCGTTTTCCGGCGTTAGCATCGCTAGCCGGTGAGGCTTTACTACGTGATCATAACGGTCAACGCTTCCAACTTCGGCGTCAAGCTCGGAGTCACCATCATCATCATCGTCGACATCAATGCGCTTTTTAGTATTGATCGATGCTTTCCGTCTTTGAAAAAAATGCTCAAGCGTGAGCTGCTTGCAACCGGTCGCCATTGTTGCTTCATCAGCCATTGTCCCCTCAACACTCTAGCTCCGCCTCACGTCTTCTACTGACGCCCACCCAATCTTGTCCAAAGAGAGTCATCGCTGCCATCTAGGGGCCAAAACGAGTCATTATACTAGCTAGATCTGCTTGATACTTTCAGCACAGCTGCCCAAGGCTTTCCTCCACCCGTTTCCAAAAAAAAACATAGTGAACGTCTTTTAGCGTCTTTGGCGCCCCTCCGTAGGTTTTTACTAAACGTTATTTAACGTTTATGGCAGTCAAAGAGTTAAAGAAAAAAAGTTGATTATCTAAAAAATGAAAAACAGTTGGTTGTTCATTATCACGTGCTGTTTGTCTTCTGTATTTATTTATTTATTTTTCCTGAGAGAGCTCAGTATTGCTTATTCGGTAATCTTACAGATTAGACATGCTCTCTTTTTTTTCTTTTTTTTCATGTGCGTGAGTATGTGCATGTGCGGGTGTGTGTGTGCATATGTGCGTGCATGTGAGTGAGTGCTCAATAATTCACCTAAAACCTATTCAAAATCCCATACCGTTCACCTAAACCGAATACTTCAGAATCCCGTTAGAATCGTGAAGTTGTCAGGAAAGTGAAAGTGAAATCCAGCACTGACCAGACATCACCTACTACCCACTGGGTTACCAACCAGAATCTTTCACCAACCCCAGAAACATCTAAATTCCAACAAATTAGGGAGACCTCAAGAGACCAAAGGAAAGACTGAGGAAAGGAAGGAAGGAAGGGTTGATGAAGCAGTGAGATCCACAGACATCAGCCTCCACCGATTCAACGACCAGAGAAAGAAGCAGATTGTGTTTGAATTTCGGTAGATGCTGGTGTGGTGGATCTGGCATGCATGAAAACCTCCACCAAAGAGGGGAGCCGTTGACCCCGGCCAGGACAGAGCAAGCACAACCCCCCAGGGCCCCCCAGGCCGCGGCAGCGCCAAGGCACAACCCCACTGGGCCCCGTAAGAGCCACCGGCCAGAGAGCAAACCCAGGAGCCAGGAGCGCCCCCCACCCCAACATGGCCCACGCCCCAAGCCCAACGCAGCAGAACGGGGCACGGCAGGGCCACCAGGCACCCCACCGGCCAACAGCCCCCCCCCCCCCCCCCCCGGCTTGTGGACGACTTGTCAAGTGGGCTAAAAAAGACGGCAATAGCAGTATTGCAAGGTGTGGACTTTGAATGATCAACAGCTTTGGCTGAGTCAGCAATTCTGTTGTCTCATGGTGGGAGCTTAACAAAGTGGGAAAGTCCCCGGTCATGGATCAGTCAAAAGATCAAGTCAGGGTCATGTTCATTTGTAAGCCTATGGTGCACGCTAGAGGCTAAAAGAAACCTAATCAGACTAATAAGTGGGTGTGGAATTATGTTAAGGAGCCAATAAAAATTAGTTATGTTAATATGATAACCCTAAAAAATGTTTGGGGCATGGGTCTAAGAAGGCTATAAAAACCAGTGCAGCTCTCTGTTCGACGGAGTTCTTAATCCCCCTGCGCAGGATGTGTCTCGCAAAATTTTTGTCTACAGCGGGACCCGGTCACCAGGACTTCCTCATTTTTTCCTCTGAAACGGACTTGCTGGACTTAGTTATTTTTGCAGCTTGCTGGACTTGGTCATTTTGCAACTCGACTGGCTAGTTTCTTTAAGTGGAGCCTCCTTTAAACATGGAACATCTGAATTATACGATCACTGCCAAGGGAACAAAATAATCCTAACCTTCAGCATCGGTCTGTTGGTAGGGCAACGGCGAGCACCCCAGGGAGGACACCCCCAGGACTATCCGCCTGCGGGCCGAGACTCCAACACAACCCTACTCCGTATCGGATAACTGGGCAGAGGTGGCAGTGGCCAGAGTTCTGCCCATAATCACCTCCCTATCGCAATCCTCCTGGATCTTAAACAGTGTGGATATCTGCTGCTCCAAATTTAGCTACTCTTTGGCTCAAACCTGCAGGATGACGTACAGGTGAGTGGAGGCATATTGCGCCCCTAAAGCTGGGGGGCTAGTCCGCCTGAGTCCGCAGCTGTTCAGATTTGAACGGCCGACTTAAAAAAAGCCAGATAAAAAGCTCAGGAGGAACAATGTTAAAAGTGCTCTCCCTAGGAGCAGTATAAAAACAGAAAGGCAAAATGTTTTGATCAGAGAGCCGAGCTCTCAGCACGCATTTCAACCAAACTCTCTCATTTTCTCTAGTCCACATATCACACGCGCGCACACGTACACACACGCGCGCACACACACACACACACGCGCGCAAACGATGATGTAGAGATGCTTACCTCATGCACATTCATAAAGAGCCTGTGGATGATGCCACCAACCTTTCCCTGACCAGCTCCACTCACCACAACTTCTGGCTCTTCTAGCAGAGAGTTAAGAAAACTGAAAATGCAAAGAAAAGTCAAGTGATCAAATGGTCAAGTGATCAAACTTAAATGCTGACAGATTCAGCAATGACCCCAATTATTTCCCAAATATCCTCCTTCACCCATAATTTATTTTCACTGTGGGCCATGTTATGGCTGCCCTCAGGAAGCCAGTTCTTACATAACTGTATTGTTTATAGTGTAAAAAAATGCCTAGCAGGAATTAGAACTGCTCTATAAAGCAGCTGAATGACAAAATTCACAATAGGTATTTGATCCATGGCTCAACCAATACATTCCCTGATTTAATTAAAAGTGGTAAATAAACGGTCCACTTCATCTGCTGTTTACGTCTTGACATAATGAGATGGATAGTAAAGATGATGATAATAATATTTACCGTATTTTCACTACTATAAGTCACACTTAAAACGGCGCGCCTTATAATGAGGTGCGTCTTTTGTGTGCACCAAGTTCCAAAATCTGTAAATGTTGTAATGTTGTGCAACTTTGGCACTCCGCTTGACTGTCTGTGTGGGAGTGTCTCGGCCGAGTGCTTCTACACAGAGAGACAGTCAGCAGTGCCTACATATTGCTTATTTACAGTTAATCCGGCCCTGGTTGAGGACTGGCAGGCATGAGAACCCTTAAAGACTCTACTGAAAGTTGACGCGAGTCTGATGGGTTCTCATGCCTGCCAGTCCTCAATCAGGGCCGGGTTAAGATACAATACGACATCTTGGTGCCCACTGCTTTTGCTTTATGGAACTGCTAGAGCACGGCACAATTTGTGAATGGTTTGTGCATGCTTGGGCGAAACGTGTCTGCTGCTTGCGCTAATAGAGCTTTAGCAAAAGAAGGTATCATTTCTGAGGAGCTGCACAAGAACGAGACTGACTCTGACAATACTACAATGACGAAAGGGAACCGGGCGTGTTTGACGGAGAACTAGCCCAGCTGTTCTGTTCAGATACAGAAGATGAGGACTTTTGAGGGATTTGTGGATGAGGGTTGATTAAAAGTAACGTGAGTACATTGTTAAATATTTCAAGTACAACAAAACTTACTGTTTACATTGTTAAATACTTCAATAAAGTACAACCGAACTCAGTTTTGCTACGCTGCCTTTTATAAAAACATACATTAACATGCATGCTAGCGTATGTTTTAATGTGAAAGCATGCTACCATATGTTTTGAGCTAGCGTAACTGTGCCTGCACCCAATAGTGCGGTGCGCCTTATTGGTGTGTTAAATACAGAAATAGCACCCGTAACGGAGACTGCGCCTTTTAATGTCAGTCGTCGTGAAAATACGGTATGCCATCTACCAATCCAGAGGCACTGAGCCTGATGCCCATTGATGTTGCAGAGATGTGTCTAAAGCCCCCCTCCCACTGAGTTGTGAACGTTGCCGAACGCTGAGAAAATTGCGTTTCGCCAGAGTTCAACAGGGTTCGGAATTAGTCCAAATATGTTGCATTTGTGTTCGTAATTATTGGTAGTTAATTGTTGTTAATAGTTGTCGACATTGTTGCCAATCCATCGTTTCGCCAAGATGCGCATTTGCTCGTAATGTCGTCGTAATTCACCGTAATTATGTTGGCAAAGATCTACATAGGCCACTGTTCATAAATTCACGCTGACTTCCGTGTACTACACAGAGAGCGCTTGTGTTTGCTGTTTGTCAGGCTCTGCCCGCGTGCCGTGATTTCCAAAAGCACTAGTCTGTTGCACTATATGAAACGCTGGCCCACCATATCCCCAGTCAAAGCACCTATTGAACCCATCACAAAAATTCATTTACATGTTTCTGTTGTGTTTACACTCTGGAATAAAGGTCCAATTTGTGATCAAAAATAGGACAGAACCCTTGGATCAATTTCAACCAAATTTTAGGTTATGTGTATTTAATAATAATAAAAATAAAAAATAAACTATTTTAATCCACCAATTTAAAATCTTTCTTCCAGGGAGAACACTTGGAAATTGAATGCTGGAGATAGCGCACCTTTTTATATGGGCTGCTCCAGCCCAACCTACTTCTCCAGGAAGTCTCGAAAATTGTTAAATAGTTGCAAATAGTCTGAAATGGTGGCAAATACATCGCAAATATGTCTCAATTAGTTGCAATTTGTTGCCGTCATCAAAAATTTTACAAAATTCGCGCGTTGTTTCAAAGGTTGTCAGAAATCGTGCAAATGTGTCACATTCACAATATGCCGGTAATGTCACAGACGACAACCTCAAAATTTGCGAATGTTGCAGATTGTGTTTGGCCGGGCACAATGGGTGTAGGCACAGCCACCAGGCACTTGCCAACGAGCCCCACCACCAGATGTAGGCCCCGGAAAAACTTAGTCCAAGCAATTTCTCATCATAGGGGGTTTACATACTGTGATTTATCTGATTTCTCACCGAGGACCTGTTTGCTATGGTTGACCCTGCGAGGGGCATAAAGCCCCAGACAACAACAACCTAGGATCATTGGGACATACATATCGCTCCACTGCAACAAGGTGGCGGCTTAGGCATTTTTAAGCCCAAGACTATAGAATTAGTGCCACTGTTCAGACCGCCAGGGTAGCTTGTCCCTCGGAATCCTCGTGTTCGCACGAGTGGGTTCTGAGGGATCGTCTTCAAGTTCCGGGTTCCATGCCCTTTTATACACACGGCACGGATCACCCAGACGACGAGGACTACGTGTCCTTTTGGTATGTATTCTCGTCTGCACGCGCAGACTGCACTTTTGGTGTTCAGCACCGCCACACCTGGCGGTCATTCGGGACTCATAGAACCGTAGTTACATACGTACATAACTGTCGTTTTACCGAACCTACCGTCTTAGAAAAATAGCCAGCAAAATAACTCATATTTCATAAGAAATTATATCACCATGGTGCCAAAGGTAATATTTAATCACATATATGCCTTAAGTTAACAGTGGAAGTGCTTAAAGTACGGTGATACAGACCCTTTAAAGGCTGAGGAAACCTTCTGCAGTTGTTTTGCATTAACTAGCTGGCAAGACTGAGACACAGGGAGCCTACAATATTCAATATTACCTTTGTTACAATATTCTAATTTCGTGAAACTCCGGATTTTGTGTATTTCTGCTGTAATCATCAAAATTTAAATAAAGGCCTGAAATATTTCACTTTGTGTGTGGTGAACTAATAGAACATCAAAGTTTCACTTTTTGAAACAAATTATTGAAATAAATGGACTTTTCCTCATTATTCAAATTTTTTGACCAGCACCTGTATAACTTACTGTCTTAGTTTCTCTCTTTCCTCTTCATTCTCAGCCTCTGCAATACCAAACTTTGTCTTGAGAGACCGAAACTGGGCGATGACCATCTCCATGGCAATTAAAAAGTCAATGCAATCCTAAAGGAAGGGAAATGTCAGAAATGAATGAAATTCGAGCAGGATAAAATTCAAACCAATCATGTCTTAAAATAAACGTGCTGAAACTGAAACACACCATTGAATATAAATACAATGAACACAGTCTAATAATAGGTCTTATTTGCACTTTGTGTTTTTCTTTGTGAAGTTTCATGTTTATCGGCGCTCCTGTGTTCAAGCTTGAGCTTGTATCGTATCGCTTACTTGTTGTTTGTGACAATAGATTTTATTCTTTTTTTTCCCCCCCCTTGAGAGAGCTCAGTATTGTTCATTCGGTAATCTTACCGATTCGACATGTCATCATCATTGCTCTTTCTCTCTTTTTTTTTTGTATGTGCGTATGTGCGTGTGCAGGTGTGTGTGTGCATGTGCGCGTGCGTGTGTGCTCATTAATTCACCTAAAACCTATTAAAAATCCCATACCGTTCACCTAAACCGAATACTTCCGAATCCCGCTAGACTCGTGAAGTTGTCAGGAAAGTGAAAGTGAAATCAGGATCAAAGAAAAGAAAGAAAAGGGAAATCCAGCACCGACCAGACATCACCTACTACCCACCGGGTTAGCAACCAGAATCTTTCACCAACCCCAGAAACATCTAAATTCCAACAAATTAGGGAGACCGCAAAAGACCAAAGGAGAGACTGAGGAAAGGAAGGAAGGAAGGGTTGATGAAGCAGAGTGAGATCCACAGACATCAGCCTCCACCGATTCAATGACCAGAGAAAGAAGCAGATTGTGTTTGAATTTCGGTAGATGCTGGTGTGGTGGATCTGGCATGCATGAAAACCTCCACCAAAGAGGGGAGCCGTTGACCCCGGCCAGGACAGAGTAAGCACAACCCCCCAGGGCCCCACAGGGGCCACCGGCCGGAGAGCAAACCCAGGAGCCAGGAATCCGAAGGGGCATCAGAAAACAACTGATTTTATAAATACAATGTATAGTAATAATTTATTCCCTGTAATTATGAAACCTAACAAAATAAAAATGTATACAGCTACACTAATAGATAACATATTCATAAATAAAATTGACCATAAAATAGAAAGTGGACTTCTTATTAATGATATAAATGTTCATCTTCTGGTCTTTGCAATCTTCCAAGACTATTTTGATAAAAAAATAAAACCAACAATAACTTACACATCAGAAACCAGACTAAGAACACAACGCTCCATGGCTGCCTTCAAGTTGGATTTAGAAAAATATAATTGGTCTGAGGTCTATTCAAATGATGATCTCAATATCGCATACAGTGCATTTTAGTCTACCATTATTTCTCTATACAATAAACATTGTCCAATAATGAAAGTCACAAGAAAATATAAAGGTCTAAATAAGGCATGGATGATGAAGGGGATAGAGAATGCATGTAAAAAGATTTTTTTTTTATACAAAATATTTATTAAATTGAGAACTACGGAAGCTGAAATAAAGTACAAGACGTACAAAAATAAACTATTGAATATTATACGAACAAGTAAGAAAGAAATATGGAAAATACTAAATCATGTAGTTACAAAAACCTAAAAAAAATAGATGAAGAGCATTTGATAAAAGATAAAAATTTTGTTATTAAATTTTTTTTAGACATAGCTAATGATTTTAATGAGTATTTTGTTAATGTTGGCAGTAATTTGGCAAAAGAAATCCCTGAGCCAAAAAAAACATAATAATGATAATTAATCTACTATGTGGCTTAATGCTGTTAATGATACAGAATAATTCAATGTTAAAATATTAAAAAATAAAAAGTCCACTGACTGCTTCAACATTGATATGACATTAGTAAA
Source organism: Leptonotus elevatus (assembly GCF_054856555.1). NCBI lineage: Eukaryota > Metazoa > Chordata > Actinopteri > Syngnathiformes > Syngnathidae > Leptonotus > Leptonotus elevatus. Next base: position 1,122,287 of record NC_141250.1, read on the forward strand.
AAGTATTATATAATATGTTGTGCAACCTTTCACATATATATGTAATTTGTCGTTTTAAGCCGGTATATTTCCATCAAAAATGAAAATAGCAAAAGTTATTCCAATTCATAAAAATTGAGAAAAACATATTTTCACTAATTATAGACCAATATCACTGCTTCCACAGTACTCAACAATTCTAGAAAACATATTTTTATATAGATTGGACAATTTCATTGAAAAACATAAGCTTTTAGGTGAAAATCAATATGGGTTTAGTGAAAAACGGACCACCTCAATGGCAGTCATTGAACTCGTAGAAACAATATCTACTAACATAGATAATAAAACAATTACTGTTGGAAGTTTTATAGATAAAAAAAAAAAAAGCATTTGATACTATAGATCATTCTATACTAATAAATAAATTAGAAAGATAAGGCATAAGAGGTTTGGTATATAAATGGATGAAAAGTTATTTGGATAACAGTGTTATGAAAAACAATTATTCAGTACATATTAACATACTGTAAGTTTATAGCCTACTGTATTGTGGACACCTGTATTTTCTTTAACAAAGGGCGTTTCATTCCTTGGAAAGAAAGCAATACCAAAGTAAACCTTGAACTGATATGCTTGCTCAGAACAGACTGTTTCCCTTCCTGCCTAAGCTGATCCTCCCTTCTCCTCCCAAATTCCTAACTAGGCAGCATAGTTAGGAATTATTTCTGATGCACTCTCTCACAGACCACGACCTTGTAAACTGCTCTGTGAGACTAGTGTATATTTGAAGCTTCAAATATAAAGGAACCCAAATGACAAATCGTTTTCCAGACTGTTTCATTCATCTCGCCGAACTGCTGAAAATTCCACAACAATAGATATCAGTACTTACAGTTTGGCAATATACAATCAAAAGGGTCTGTGCTAGGCCCCAAATTATTTATTTTGTGTATAAATGATATATGTTGTGTCTCAAAAATATTCAAAAGTGTCTTATTCGCCGATGACACAACTCTCTACTGTTCAACAGAAAACCTGAAGTAGCTTCTGACAACTGTGGAGTATGAATTAAACATATTTAAAAAATTGGTTTGATATGAACAAATGATCACTTAACTTAAATAAAACAAAGTATATATTGTTTGGTACTAGACAAACCACACAACAGGTCAAAATTATGGTAAATTTAATTTAAATAGAAAGATTGTATGAAAATAAATTTCTTGGAGTAGTTATTGATAAAAAATTATGTTGAAAGTCACACATAATGTCAAAAGGAAAATGTCAAAAATTATAGGGATACTCTCTAAAACTAAAGATGCCTTGAATAAGAAATCATTATACACATTATATTGTTCATTATGATCACCATATCTGACCTATTGTATGGAAATCTGGGTAAACACATAAAACAAATACCGATCCTGTTTTCAAACTGCAAAAAAGAGCCATAAGATTTATTAATCAATCAAAATATACAGAACCAACTCATTCTCTATTTATTAAATCAAATTCAAAATAGCACAAATAATGAATAAAGTACACAACAATCTACTCTGCCACAGTACTCAGAAGCTGTTTGATATTAGAGACTCCTTATAACATAAGGGGTAAAAAAATAAAACAAGAACAAATATTAACTCTTTGACCGCCAAAAACGTTTAATAACGTTTAGTAAAATCCAAATGAGTGCCGCCAAAAACGTTAAAAGACGTTCACTATGTTTTTTTGGGGGGAAACGGGTGGAGGAAAGCCTTGGCCAGCTGTGCTGAAAGTATCAAGCAGATAGAGTTAGTATAATGACTATTTATGGGCACTAGATGGCAGCGATGACTCTCTTTGGACAAGATCGGGTAGGAGTCAGTAGAAGACGTGAGGCGGAGCTAGAGTGTTGAGGGGAGAATGGCTGAGGAAGCGAAAATGCCGACCAAGCAGCTCATGCTTGAGCATTTTTTTCAAAGACGAAAAAGCATCAACCAATGCTAAAGAGCACATTGATTTTTTTTTTTTTCTCTTCTTAAGAGCTCAGTATTGTTCATTCGGAAATGTTATCATCATTGCTCTTTTATTTTTATTTTATTTTTTTATTATTATTATTTTTTATATATATATATATATAATTTATTTTTATTTTATTTATTTTTTTGTGCGTGCGTGCGTGCGTGTATTTGTTAGCTCACCAGAAAACCTATTAGAAAAAATCTCATACCGTTCACCTAAACCGAACACCAGGAGACCCGAGGGGACCAAAGAAAACCAAGGAAGGTGAAATCCAGCACCGACCAGACACCCCCCACCAGAACTCCTCCCCAGCCCAAGAAACATCCAGACCCCAACAAATCCAAAAAACATAAAATCAGGGAGGCCTCAAGAGACCAAAGGAGAGACCGAGAAAAGGAAGGAAGGACAGACGAAGCCGCGTGAGATCCGCAGACACCAGCCTCCACCGATTCAATAACCTGAGGAGGAAACAGATTGTGTCTGAGTTTCGGTAGATGCTGGTGTGGTGGATCTGGCATGCATGAAAATCTCCACCAAAGAGGGGAGCCGTCGACCCCCGCCGGAACAGAGCAAGCGCAACACCTCAGGGCCCCCCAGGCCGCGGCAGCGCCAAAGGACGACCCCCGGGCCCCGCCAGGGCCACCGGCCGGAGAGCAAACCCAGGAGCAGGAGCGCCCCCCGCCCCAACACGGCCCGCGCCCCCGGCCCAACGCAGCAGGACGGGGCACTGCAGGCCCACCAGGCACCCCACCGGCCCCCAACCCCCGCACCCCCCACGACCCCCCCGACCGAACCGAGCACTTCTGCACAGGCGGACGTTCAATCGGACGATGAAGAGTACCCCGAGTCCAATGCATATTCATCGGAGTGGGTACAGTCTGAACACGGAGAAGACACTGGTTCTGGACTACGATGCCACCATGAATGGAGTGGATAAGATGGATCAGAACATTTCTTACCACCCGGTATAGGAACTGAAGGACATGAGGAAGCCAGACGTAACACCAGGTCACCGTATCATAATCCTGAGAGTAGACTTGATGACAACATGGCCAAACACACACTGCAGTATATACCTGCTACTCCCTGGAAAACAAGGCCGGCAAGAAAGTATAGGGTCTGTACGCGAAGGGGCAATCGCAGTGAAACTAATCACAAATCAAGCAGGTGCAAATCCTGCTGCGTCCCCTTGCACGCAGGGGAGTTTTACATAATATACCACACAAAAAGAAAAACTGTGTAGTTGAAACATCCACACAATTGTAAATAGTACCACAGTTGCACACATTTGTAAATAGTTTGCCAAATTTTTTTGTCAAATTGTTACACTGTTGAATGTAAATAAACGTATTTTGCTATCAAAAAACACTTTTTCATTGTTGGTGGTAGCGTTTTACAGAAGTAAAGCACTGTTTAGGTGTTTGTGGCATCATTCATGGACAAAAAGAAGTGTAAAATTCACTAGAGTGCATGAAATAATATCGTTTCACAAAAAGCTTGATTTCTCCGTATTTTAGTCCAAAACAGAGCATTTGGGTGAAACTAACCTATTTTCTATTGTTGATTTTTTATGATGAAAGATGAGAGTTCAATCTTTCATTTGGTAGTATCTGTGTTTCCATAGTCCAAACACAACATTTTCTGTGGACCTTGAAAGATCAGTCAAAATGCTTAAATCAGCTGGCACCCACATGTTCTCTTTTCTGAAAATGCTAGGCAGTCAAAGAGTTAAGCAAAAGTGTGTTTCTGTAAAAAGTGTTAATTTATGGAATAATTTTGGAACTGATCTGCTAAGATGTCAGTCACTTGTGGAATTAAACTTTTTTTTTTAAAAGCAAAGTTTTAAAAAAAATACATCAGACATGAGCTGTTAAAATTGTACATATGCTGTAATTTCTTTAGCTGTATCGGTATGAGTGTAATGAAAATTGTATATGTGAGTATGATTTATAAATGTATTATGGTTTATGCCTATGAATTTCATGTACATATGTCGCTGGCAAATGTGCGTATGTTAAAGTGCACTTGTATATATGACTAGGTTTATACATTTCCTTTTGCTAAAATACATTAACTTGATCATTTTACCAACATAAAACGAATAAGGGGTAGGACAAGATACGTTTTTAACTTCCTCCTACCCTAGTACTTTTCTTTCTTCCTATTGTTGTTTTTCTTTTTTTACTTCAACTTATATTTTGAACGTGTAATGTGTTTTCTTTATGTTCATATGTTCAATAAAACCATAAACCAAACCAACCAAGTATGCACATGTTTTTTTCCGTCAGGGTTTGTTCAAGGTTACAAAGACATTCGCAAACAGTTTTAACAGTTTTTGTTGAACATGTTCAAAATTTGATTGTGACAAGAAAAACTGGGGCTGACCTGGTTGACTCGCCTCTACAACATTGCATGGACATCGGGATTGGCAGACCGGGTTTATGGTCCCCCTTTTTAACTCTTTGACTGCCAGACGTTTTCAGAAAAGGGATGCTGTGAGTGCCAGCCGATTTAAACATTTTGACTGATCTTTCAAGGTCCACAAAAGATTTTCTGTTTGGACTATGGAAACACACATACTACCAAATGAAAGATTGAACTCCCATCTTTCATCAGAAAAAAAAAGTTTGTTTCTACCTTATTCCGTTCTTCAGTAATCAACAATAGAAAATGGTTAGTTTCACCCAAATGCTCTTGTGTTTTGGACCAAAATACGGAGAAATCAAGCTTTTAGTGAAACGATATTATTTCATGCACTCTAGTGAATTTTGAACTTTTTTTTTTTCCATGAATGATGCCACAAACATCTAAATAGTGCTTTACTTCTATAAAACACTACCACCAAGAATGAAAAAGTGTTTTTTTGATAGCAAAATACGTTTATTTACATTCAACAGTGTAACAATTTGACAACAATTTGGCAAACTATTTACAAATGTGTGCAACTGTGGTACTATTTACAATTATGTGGATGTTTCAACTACAGTTTTTCTTTTTGTGTAACACTCCCCTGTGTGCAAGGAGACGCAACAGGATTTGCACAACAGATTAGTTTCACTGCGATTGCCTCTTCGCGTGCAGACGCTACACTTTCTTGCCGGTCGTTTTTTCCGGGGAATAGCAAGTATATACTGCAGTGTGTGTTGCCATCAAGTCTACTATCAGGATCATGCTACGGTTACGTTACGGTGGTGTTACGTCTGGCTTCCTCATGTCCTTTAGTTCCTATACCGGGTGGTAGATGTTCTGATCCATCTTATCCACTCCATTCATGGTGGCATCGTAGTCCAGAACCAGTGTCTTCTCCGTGATCAGACTGTACTCGCTCCTCCGATGAATATGCATTGGACTCGGGGTACTCTCCATCGTCCGATCGAATGTCCGCTCGGCTTTGCTCCGCGTTTTCCGGCGTCAGCATCGCTAGCCGGTGAGGCTTTATGACGTGACCATGGTCGCGCGTCAAAGCTTCCAACTTCGGCGTCAACCTCGGGAGTCACCATCATCATCATCATCAATGTGCATTGGTCGATGCTTTTCGACTACTCTCCATCGTCCGATCAAATGTCCGCTTGTGCAGAAGTGCCCGGTCGGCTTTGCTCCGCGTTTTCAGGCGTTAACATCGCTAGCCGGTGAGGCTTAACGGTCGCGTCAACGCTTCCAACTTCGGCGTCACCATCATCATCATCGTCGACATCAATGCGCTTTTTAGTATTGATCGATGCTTTCCGTCTTTGAAAAAAATGCTCAAGCGTAAGCTGCTTGCAACCGGTCGCCATTGTTGCTTCATCAGCCATTGTACCCTCAACACTCTAGCTCCGCCTCACGTCTTCTACTGACGCCCACCCAATCTTGTCCAAAGAGAGTCATCGCTGCCATCTAGGGGCCAAAACGAGTCATTATACTAACTAGATCTGCTTGATACTTTCAGCACAGCTGCCCAAGTTTTTCCTCCACCCGTTTCCAAAAAAAAACATAGTGAACGCCTTTTAACGTCTTTGGCGCCCCTCCGTAGGTTTTTACTAAACGTTATTTAACGTTTATGGCAGTCAAAGAGTTAAGAAGGTAGACCGGTGGGTGTGTTCCAAACAGAGGTGTGGACTCGAGTCATATGACTTGGACTCATAATTGATCGGCGCTTGAGGAAGTCGTAATTCCCTCAATCGCCTATAGGGGCACCACGTTCTGTTTACTTTCAGTTTTGGAGAAACACAACGAATAAAATCCAAATCCTTCTTTATTTATTCATAATCTGAAGTCGCCACATTCAATGTTCATGGATCTTTGTATTAATAAAATAATTACTAATCCGACTGAACTAAATTAAGAAAAACATGCATTTATTTACTAAGTTTACACATACAGAATCAAAACACTGCCTACCTAACTATAATACGGTGAAAAGAAAATAAATAAAAAAAGAAGCTAATAGAAATAAGAAAGGAACAACTTAACAAGGTAGAAAGGAAAGGTTTGACTTGCCAAATCTGTGAGATGTTTGAAATGGAAGTTGCACCAGCGATATGTCAAATTGGCTATGAGACGTGCAACTTACTGGCGTAAGTTGAATCGAGCTAGTGGAGGGAAGATCGATTGAAGAAAAAATTGCTCCCAAAAAGAAAAGGAAATGTGTTTTTTTTTTATTCCACAGTTAGATGAGGTAGGTGCGACGCAGCTCGGGGCTCCCGGCAGATGAGGGGCGGTGCAGCTCGGTTCAAGGTGGATGGCGCTTTTAGGCGAGGTCGGGGCTTCAGCCGGAGTTGTACTCTCGCCGTGCGAGGAGGTCCGCGCTGCCCAAATCCAGCTGCTGAGGCTGAGATCCACTGCGTGCCTGCGTCCCGAGGGAGACCAGCCGTTGAACCAGCTCGCGCCGCAACGGGACGCTGGGAGGATGGAGCAGGTACGGGTTGACACACGGGGAGTGTGCACTGCCAGAGTCCAAACTGTGGTCGCTGGGTGACACACGGGGTCACAGAAAAATTCGTCGGCGACTTTGTGCCACCGAAGTGGGACGAAACACAAAAAGGGACAAAAAGGAAAAAGGAAGAGCAGAAAGTCCGTTTTGCGGGGGTAAGCGCGCCGGGGGTTTGGAGCATGGCGGCGGTTTGATGTCCGAAACACTTGGTCGTTCAGGGAACAGAGATGCCACATGGTTGAAAAATGTGGCACGGCACCGGGGAGTCCTTTTGTCAGTTCTGGGCCAAACGAGGTGAAAGAGTTGAAAAAGGTGAAGCAGGAAAGAGAGGGCCGGAAACAACAGCACTGAACGAGGTTCGCGCCGACTGTTTTAAAGTTGCGGGTTGTGTCCGTCACAAGGGGGTGCGGGCGCCGTCCCTCTTATGGCTCAACCCAAGTCCGAGACATTTAAATTCCAAATTATTAAAGAATTAATAATTAAGAATTAAATTTGGTCAGGCTGGCAAGTCAAGTTTTTCCAAGCAAAACATGTTATCGTTACACATATTAACTAATAACGCATCATGAGATCATTTTGTTCTTTCCGGAGTAACTAAATAATCTCTGGGTTTACAATCATCATTCCTGTTGAAATACATATGACATTCCTTTTTAAATACATAACAACATGACGTGAAACATTCAGTTCACTTGTATGTGATGAATTTCTTATGTGAAATGTGTAAGAATGCTTTGTGGAGTATAGGTGTTTCATGTGAGGGCAGTTCTGATCGTGACCACTTGGAGGCACTCTGGTCACGTGTAACCTCCAAGAAGGCTGGAATGTACTAACCAGGATTCCAACGGACCTTTTGGCCCATGTTGTTTTAAGACTTTGATAAGAGTTTGCAGACTGCCAGTCTGGGATGTCAGCAGGGGTGAAAATGATGGTTTCTCATAAAATACTTTGATGCCATGCCATGAAGAGACCAACGTTTTTCTCTAGGGTGACTGGTCTATAATTGTTACAGATCCCCCCTTCATCAAGAGGGATGAGTCTTCAGGATATCCAGGTTGACTGGGTCAAATAATCCGTGACAGGGTTTCAGCCACGTTCAGATGGCAGTAGTCCCAGTCACGCTCCACTGCAACAACCAAGACATACCACTGGTGCAACTTTTCCCTACCATCTGCAGGGTTATGTGTATGCAGGGGCTGTGTTTCAGTGTGCATATATGTGTGTTCATTTAACTGTGTGTGCCTAACTAGGTACTGTGTTGGCTAAATAAGGGACTTGAGTCTCACAACAGGCACGGGCCTGAAAAAGGCACAAAACGCGAGGTTCGAAAACAAAACAAAAAGATGAAAATTTATCCTAAGGCTAAATAGCTAGTATCAAATCATGAGTAACTAGGGAAACGAGTAGTTCACTAAAATGAAAAGAGAGAAGAGAAGCGAAGAAGGACTTTCGCCTTCTTAAATCCAAAACCCGGTACTCTACTATGGGGCATAACTCTCTTATGAAGACCGGGAGACTGTCTCAGGCACTTGGAGGTCGAGGAGAATCTCTTCAACGGGGGTCCTGATTGACCCTCCACCGGAGGTAGTCGTTTACGATGAAAAATCTTAGGTCTGTTAGCGCAACATTCTAGTAGCTGAATGGGCGTTTGCAGAGATGCAAACGCCCATATATATGTATATATATGTATGTATATATGTATGTATGAAGATCGCCTTGGACAGATGCAGTTGAGGCCTAGGAGACGCTTATCAGATCCATGACTGGTGCACGGCTGACGCACGACGACGGCTGCCGAGGGTTGATAACTGGGCAAAACAAATGACTAAGCATAAATGCCTTGCCTTAGAATAACATATGATTGATGTAAACACCTTTCTGTTTTTGATTAGTCACACTTTGCATGGGTTGGGAAGGGCTTTTGCTGTGTTCAATAAAAACCAAGGAGAACGGGAGGACAGGGGGCATTGATTGTGTCTCGGTTCCTTGTTCGCTTGCTGACAACAAAACCTTTGGTGTCTTTGCTTCCTTTTGTTGAGCGGTAATTTCTACAAATGTCTACGGATGAACCTGACATTTAATTGGTCCTTCGAGCCTGGATTGCAAGATACCTGAAGCTCCCGGAGGCGGATAAGACTGAGGCCTCAGCAGCAAGACACTTTTTGGGAACTGGACCTCGACTCCGCATCTGGAGGCTGAGGGTTAACGCAGACACGGCTGGTGAGTATTTCACTCTCATATATTTATGAATGGGTGAAATGCGCGCCAATTAAAAAATTGGGTGTGTGGGGGGGGGGGGGGGTACGTAGTTAAATTCCGCGAAGACAGAGTAGTCAATAAAACTGTTAGGGGGGCGGACTACTCTATGACTAAAAGGATAGACAGTGAGGTCTATGCCGTGTTTGAAAATCTTGACAATACTTGTCCCTATCAAGTAACGAGACAGAGAAAGTTTATAAAACTGTGAAAAGGGCGAGTGTCCTACACGTGTTTAAACTCCATATAAAACAACTGATTGTCTGTGCAAAGTGTGAGTGGAGGTTAGCTACCTCATTGGAACAGGGTATTTTTGTGACAGCTGTCTGAGGAAGCAGAGGCAAGAATTCTCCGCCACTTGTGGTAGAAGCTTGAGAATTACCTCAGACAGAAAGTAACTGTCACCCTGTTCAGGTACAAAGCCAGTATAGTCACAGCAAGTAAACCACTGACTCCAAAATGGGGAAAACAAACAGCAAAAATGTCGACAAAAAAGATCCAAAAGAAAAATGTACATGTAAAGATTGGAAATTTGTGGAAAGTCAATGTCCCTCAAAAATAAAACACCTTAATCTATGGATAACAAAATACGACTTCGCTGGCCAGCTTAACACACAAAAGATAGTAAACCTGCAGGATAAAATAAGAATAAAACGAAAAAACAAGAAAATGGCTAAAGATGGGCTTGAGGATACTGAATTTTGGATGGTAATTGCGGAAAAGAGAAGAAGCAACAAAAACAAACAAGTCTCAATACAAAAATAATCGACAAAAGGGGACGAGCCCGAGGAAGGGAGAATAGTTATGTTTCATAGAAGTGAAGATTACGAAACACAGGTTGCGGGGGTTCAACCAAATACAAAATTGGGAGCGCTGTCCCCGGGTACCCCTACTAAAAGTCAAATATCGCTTCCTGATTCTTCACCCTCTCCTAAGCCTATCGAAATATCGTTATACCCGCCGCGACCCGAGTCTTCTCCCTCTCCTACGCCCTCACCTCCACCTCAATATGAGAGCGGCAAAATGGAGACAAAGGCAGGAGAAAGCCTAAAAAGGGTTACGTTTTCAAAAAATTGGGGAAATAATGTTTTATCCCCTATCAGAGGAAACTTTTCCTCACCTGAAAAGCAGTTAGAAGATGCCTTTCCTATGATCGAGGTAGCAAATCTCAATATTAATGATATATCTCCTACTATTTTGGTCCACAGAACTTGGACACAGGAAGATGTAAAAAAGGCCGTAGAAGGCATTACATCTCATAAAACTGATGTTATTGAATTTTTACAACGAATGGAAGACATAAGAAAGTCGTACCACCTAAATGGTGTGGAAGTCCAGCAAGTCTGGATGACAGCTTTAAAATGTGACTGGCATAGCATTAAGGGCAGCTGGGAACCCAAACGTGGCCGTGATATTTTAGAACATGATGATGTTAAACTCCGAAATGAAGTTTATGGGTTGATGGAATGTACAAAGGAAAAATTCAAACAAAGAGCTAATTATACGGCTATTGGGAGGGCGACACAAAAGGAAAATTAACCATTTGAAGATTACAAGGTTAGAATGACTGCTTGTTTTAAGGCAAACAGCGGCATTTCTGAGGATCATACCGCAGGAAGCGTGTATGAGGAACAATTAAAAAATGCACTTCACGCATATTCCTACCACACCATTCGTTAGTGGATTGATAAACATTGGGTGGATAAGGCCACTGGGTCACTGGAACAATATATAAATCAGGCATTGCATGCTGAACGGGTTCTACAGTCTAAAAAGAAAAAGGCAGATACATTTGTCGTGGATATGGGGGGAACACAAATTTGTTTTCAAGATAAGGGCCGAGGGTTTAATCGAGGCCAGGGTCGAGACAGAGAAAGAGGACATTATTAAATTAATTGCGACCAGACGCAAAAGCCTTACTGTGGTCGACATTAGTAAGGCATTTTTCTCTGACCCCGTGGACAAAGAGAGTCAATATTGGTTTGCATTTACGTTTGAAGGGAAAAAGTATACATTTACTAGGTTACCCCAAGGGTACTGTTAGAGTCCAACAATTTATTCCCAAGTTATGGTGGCTACATTTGAGCCGCCTGTGGGGAGTCAAGTTCTTCTCTATGTAGATGATGTGTTGCTTGCGTCGCCTGATATAGAAACTTGTAAATTAGATACTATAGCACTTTTGTCATTTGGCTAAAGACGGACATAAAGTTAGTAAAAATAAGTTACAGCTGTGGAAGGAGGAAGTAAAATATCTGGGACAAAATTTGAATAGGGGAGGCCGCACAATTTTACAGGATAGAAAGACAGCTATCCTACAAGCTTCAAAACCTCAGACAAAAAAGCAGATGATGTCTTTTTTAGGACTTACTAATTATTGCAGAGCATGGATTCCTAATTATGCTAAAAATAACTGCTCCCCTCGCTAAAATTATGTATGAAGATAACCTAAAAATGTCGTCACCGTTGCAGTGGACGTCTGACGCTGAAAAAGCTTTTTGCGAAATAAAACAAGTATTAGTGTCTAGCGCGGCTTTAGCTTTGCCAGATTATTCAAAACCTTCTATTCAAATGGTTGATTGTAAAGGAAGTTACATGACATCTGTGTTGGCACAAAAATATGGCAACAAAATGAGGCCAATTGCCTATTGTAGCTTGTGCACTGCCCAAATGTGTTAGAGCTGTTGTAGCAGCCTCCCTTGCGGTAAAAAGTAGTGCACAAATAGTGTTATTTCATTCTCTTATTTTGAAAGTTCCGCATGCAGTTGCAGCGCTATTGTTGCAGACAAACATGTTTTTTCTAACGCCAGCAAGACATCTCTCATGTATGGCTATTTTGTTGTCGCAACCACACCTTACACTGGAAAGGTGCACAGTGCTGAATCCCGCTAACACTAATGCCTCTTCCTGAAGAAGGGGAATATCATGATTGTCAGGAGCTAGCTGAACAATCAACAAAATGTAGATTGGATTTGGATGCATCATCCATTACAAGATGGATTGTCCTTTTTGTAGATGGCTCATCACAAAGAAATTAATTCGGAAAAAAACAAACAGGGTTTGCTGTAGTTTCATCACAAAAAGTGCTAAAAGCGGAACCACTTCCTTTGCATTTTTCCGCACAGGCTGCGGAACTTGTTGCTTTGACTGAAGCCTGCAAATTGATGAGAGGAAAGTCAGTTACTATTTATACGGATTCTCAATATGCGTTTGTTACTTGCCATGTTTTTGCACAATATCGGAAAAATAGGGGTGATATGATAACATCGACAGGAAAACCTGTTACACACGCTGAGCTTTTAACAGATTTATTAAATGCTGTTCGATTGCCACAAAAGGTGGCTATATGTAAATGCATAGCTCATACCACGGGAACTGATGAAATTACCTTAGGAAACGCGTTTGTGGACAGAGCAGCTAAAGAGGCGGCGAAACTACCCTTTCTAGGAGCAGCTGATTGTATACCCAAAAAGTGGCATTTTACAAAACAACGTCCTTATTGAAATGCAACAGCAAAGCCCGATGCTTGAACAAAAATCATGGCTAAGTAAAGGTGCGACTTTACGAGATGGAATTTATTTCAGCACAGATAATAAACCTAGTTTACCCAAAAATATTTTTAAGTGGGCTGTTATATCGAGCCATGGTCCTTTCCCATGTCTCGACGGGAGGGATGTCAAGGATTAATCAACATTTTACAGCTTATGGCTTTAATTTGTTTTCAAAACATTTTTGTAGAAGCTGCATGATTTGTGCTAAACATAATTCTCAAGGAAATGTTCGTCCTAAACGGGGACAGTTTCCTCAGGCTACTTATCGTTTTCAATGAATTCATATGGATTTTATTGAATTGAGTAAACGCGAAGGAAAACATTATTGTCTAGTTATTATAGATGCATTTTCAAAATGGGTAGAGATATTTCCAACAAAGCAACCTGAAAACGGGAGAACCGAACGTCGTAACTTTGTAGCGCCATAAGCCGGGCGGCAATGCGCACGTTCGTCACGACGCCGTCTCGAATGCGTTGGCTGTTAAGAAAAGTAACGAGATGATGATTTGTATCTGGTGGTGACGTCGGAGCACGCCTTGTTGAGGAAGATGTTAAATTCGGCCGGCGAGTTGGCGTAGCCGAACGGACACCTGGTGAAAGTGTATTGTTTGTTGCCAAAGGTGAATGCCAACTTGTATTGATCCCTGGGGTCCACTGGAATCGTCCATAACCCCGAAGCCACATCAATAGTGGTGAAGAACTTGGCCTCTCGAACCTTGGGAAGTTCCTGTTCAAGTTGTGTCATGGGCCATTGCGAAAGAGGAACCTGCTAGTTCGGTTTGCGATAGTCAATGGTCAGCCTCCATGTGTCGCTTGGTTTCAAGACTGGCCACAAGGGAGCCGAGTAAGTGCTGTTACAGGGGCGAATGATGCCCTTTTCCAGCATGGCGTCGATAGTCTTCTGTACTGGTTCATAAGAATCTTGTACTGGCGTAAGCGTTCGCGGTCCTTGTCGGATCGCAGCACGTCGGCGCGCCTCGAACTCTGGGTACGGTTGGAGGTCCCCATTCTGGGCCGCGGTTGGTTGAGGTGTCTCTGGGTTTTAAGAGGAGGAGCTGAAGGGCGTTGGGGGCAAGGCGCTCAATGCGTAAATCACCAGTTGTTGGTTTGCCCCCAGGTCCACTCGGACGATGTCTTCATCGTTTGTGGGACGGGCAGGGTTGACCGTGACAAGTTGAGATGGCCTGATGAGTCTTCGGCAGTCTGCGTCTTCAGTGAAGAACAAGTTAGGTGGACTGTGTCCTAGAACCGCTAGAGTGAAGTCGTGGAAGTTGGAACAGATGAGCAGACCCAGGCGGGTCGCTTTTGGTATGCAAACGTCGTGAGACATGGGATTGTGAACCAAGATCAAAGTGGTGAGGGGGGCATCCACAATGGGAGTAGCCTCCCAAAACAGTGACAGGTTCATGAATTCCGGTGGGGGTTGGGAGAACGCGGATTCAAGACCTGGTTCGCTCACGCTAAGCGGATCGGAATGATAATTGTGTGGTGTGCGGTGGCGGGTCAAGGTCACAAAGGAAGGTGTTGTGGCTTCTCAGCCGGTCCTTCAGAGGGGACGTGAGAGGTCCTGCCTTGGCATGTGTCGTGTCCGAGCTCCCCATGAAGGCGCCTGCTTTCCCCTGGAGTGGCTGCGCCCGAGTCATGGTGCAGAGCTGAGACCGGTCAGGGTCTGGGCGACGTGTTGGCAGAGGTTACAAGGTAAGCAAGTTTCGGCTTCTGGAGGGCCCGTTCGTGACCTCTGCGGGTGGGTCAAGTCAGTGGGCGTCCGGCTGTCGGTCAGTCATAAAGGCGGGTCTTTTGACAAATCTTTCAACAATTTCAAGAGTGCCTTCAGTATGCTGTCGGCAACTGCGCTGTGCTCGGTCTCGGAATTGGCTTGGCGGTTCCGAGACTCACGGCAGGAGTCGGTTGCTGTCGCGTGTTGGGTTTTATCATGTTTTGGATTGTAACGCGAATTAGGCTTTCTTTGTCTGACTGCTCATCAAGCGGGCTGTCGGTTTTGGAACGCGGCTTGCGGTTTCGTGTGCCGCGGGACTGGTTCAACCTTTTTGATTTAGACTGGTCTTCCCTCGGAACCTGGGAGCAAGCTCCTTCAAGCTCCGACGGGGGACCCACGTCCACTTGATACATTCCGGCGTCGGCTGTCTTGGGGGTTGAAATTTTCAATTTTGCATAGCCCCTAGCTGCTAGGTCGCGCAAATGCGAGCTAGTCAGTGTCTGAGGGCAGAAAGCCAATCCCAAGTAGTGGTTGAGGTTTTGTTGAAGGCTTCGGGCGAACAACGTTTGAAAACACTGGTCCTCCTCCATATTGGGTTTGTTACAATTCCCAAAGTGGGCATCGCGAAGACGACTATAAAAAGCCTAAGGGGACTCCTGCTTTCCCTGTTTGACGGACATGGCGGCTTCCATGCCTGTCAACTCAGGAGAGCCATCAAATTCACGTGCCATGGCCTGGTGCAGAGCCAAGGGATCAGACAACACATCAGCAGGCTGCTGTTCCAGCAGTCTGGACGTCATTTTAATCAGGTACAACTTATCCTCCCTGGTTGCTTTTGGGAACCTCTGGAGATGATAGTCAATGTCTTCAAGGTACTCTGATGTGTTATGGGACCCCCCTGGTTTCGGTTCGAACCTGGCGTTATTTTGAGCCAGCTTGTTCAAATCTTTCCAGGCCACACCCATGAGTCTCTCCAACAGGGGAGTTGACATGGGTCCACGTTGGAAACTGTCAGCACCTGATGGTTCCAAGCCTCGTGGTGACGCGACCACTGGCTTGTGCCAGGCCTAAATTGGCGGTGGTCACAGATGGCGTCCTCCAGGAGTCTCCGGACTCAGGTGGCAGTTTCAGCTGTGGTGCTGTAACTCTGGGCTCAGGAGGTCTGTGTGGGGGTAGAGCTCCTGGAAGGGGTGCTCCTCGTGAAACTCATGTTTAATTTGAGCCAACTCTGCCTCGTATTCCTGCTGGCATTGTCTGAGGCGGTTAACCTCGGCTTCAGTCAATGCTAATTTTGTTCGCAGGTCGTCAACAATACACACTGTTCTCAAACTGTCAGAAGGGAAATAGACACATAAGTAAAAGAGAAGATTTGCAGTGGGGCTGCAAACAACAAACAAAGGATATAAGAAGAAAAAAAAGACAGAAGGAGGGAGAGGGGAAAAAATGGTTAAAACAAAATTCAACTTGGTTCACTCGGCAAAGAGTAGCTCTACTAAATGGGAAAGGGGCAACAACAGTTAACTAGTGTTACAGAGACTAACCCATAAGCTGGGTCAAACACAGAAAAAAAAAAAAATCAACATAAAAAAAAACATATTTCTTTGGGAAAGTCAAGTTAAAAGTTGAAATAAAAATGTAACTAAATAAACAAACACAGGAAAGGGTTGGGGGCAACGCTCAACACGGTGTTCAATTTACAAAGCAATGTGTAGTGGGTTAGCACTTAGCATAGCTTAAACCGCGGAGCGGCCACCGGCAGTAAACAGCAGCAGTGGTTTGATTGACAGGCAATGACGAGCAGATCGAAGCTCGATGTTGCTCGTCTCGCAGCCAACACTTGACTGACAGCCTATCAACCTACGAGACTTCACACCCCAGCGGGGCCGCCTTGAGGCATGGCTCGCTAAAGAGACAAAAGGGGGAGGTACTCAATTCCACGCCCCCACAAACCACACAGCTCAAACTTCACAAAGACTACCACCTCATGGAAATGCGTACACGGTACAGGTATGCAGCTAACGTCTTAGCTTCCCTGTCTTAACCCGCTCTTAGTGAGCTAATTTGGAGTCTGCGGCTTAGAGAAAGCACACTCGCGACTCACAACTTCTCCTACACGTTAGGTGCGGGCTGCTGAAATTTACAAGTTGCAAACTCGAGTTCTATCACGTCGTATTTACATACAACTCACTATTCTTCCAATAGTAACTGGCTCTACTTTTCTCAATCAATCCTGCTACACTCTCGTTCCACACTAGCGGCTCCTAAAATGTTACCACACGCAAGATAGCGGCTAAACAGACAGATACCGGCAGATAAGGGGCGGTGCAGCTGGGCTCAAGGTGGATGTTGCTTTCAAGCGAGGTCGGGGGCTTCAGCCAGAGTTGTACTCTCTGCGCGCGAGGCGGTCCGCGTCTCAGCTGCCCAAGTCCAGCTGCTGAGGCTGAGATCCGCTGCGTGTCTGCGTCCAGAGGGAGACCAGCCGTTGAACAAGCTCGCGCCGCGATGGGACGCTCGGAGGATGGAGCAGGTACGGATTGACGCACGGGGAGTGCGTGCTGCCAGAGTCCAAACTGTGGTCGCTGGGTGACACACGGGGTCACAGAAAAATTTGTTGGCGACTTTGTGCCACCGAGGTGGGACGAAACACAAAAAGGGAAAAAAAGTAAAAAGGAAGAGCAGAAAGTCCGCCCGCCGGGGGTTTGAATCACGGCGGCGGTTCGGCGCGATTGCCAAGTCCGAGACACTTCATTCAGGGAACAGGGATGCCACGTGGTTGAAAAAATGTGGCACGGCACCGGGGAGTACTTTTGTCAGTTCTGGGCCAGACGAGGTGAATAAGTTGAAAAAGGTGAAGCAGGAACGAGAGGGTTGGAAACAACAGCACTGAACGAGGTTCGCGCCGGCTGTTTTAAAGTTGTGGGACGTGTCCGTCACAAGGGGGTGCGGGCGCCATCCCTCTTTTGGCTTAACCCAAGTCAGAGACTTTTAAACTCCAAATTATTAAAGAATTAATAATTAAGAATTTAATTTGGTCAGGCTGGCAAGTCAAATTCTTCTAAGCAAAACATGTTATCGTTACACATAACTAATAACACATCATGAGATCATTTTGTTCTTTCCGAAGTAACTAAATAATCTCTGGGTTTACAATCATCATTCCTGTTGAAATACATATGTTATTCATTTTTAAAGACATAACAACATGACATGAAACATTCAGTTGTGTGTATGTTCACTTGTATGTGATGAATTTCTTATGTGAAATGTGTAAGATTACTTTGTGGAGTATAGGTGTTTCATGTGAGGGCAGTTCCGATCGTGACCACTTGGAGGCACTCTGGTCACGTGTAACCTCAAAGAAGGCTGGAATGTACTAATCAGGATTCCAACGGACCTTTTGGCCCATGTTGTTTTATTTGATAAGAGTTTGCAGAGTGCCAGTCTGGGATGTCAGCAGGGGTGAAAATGATGCTTTCCGATAAAATACATTGATGCTATAAACTCGTGTGGGCCATAGTTCTCTCACCATGTGTGCTAAAACACCACCTGAAGAGAGCCCTGCGTGAATGAATGACTGCAAATGATGAACTGAAGCAACATGAATTATTGTACATAAATAATTGGAAGTAAAAATAATTCCACAAAAATGTGCGGCCACTAGCTGTTATGGCTCACCTACAATAACTTGGTGGTCTTTGAAATTAGATACATCAAAGTAATTGATATTACTAGAAAAGGCTCTTGCTTAGTTTTTTTGTAAGCAATTAAAAATAATGACCAGAGACAATTTGTCATGCTTCATGTTAACATTAAACAATTTGTTTATAAATCTAAGATCTAAAATTTAAGATCTTGCATGTCACTAACCTCTAAATGATTGCAGTCGGGCCTGAAATTTTGCAGGAGCTTGCTTGTTTGAACTGTAACTTTCTCAATGTTTTTTTTCACAGCTGGTATGTTGTCAAATGCCTCTGTAAAATAAGCATAAAGAACAAAAAAGAGAGAAATGTTGAGAGGCAAAAATCACTAACAAAACGCAATATAAACAATGATATGTAGTTCAACAAGAGCATAAAAAAAGAACTGTGAATGGAATAATTTCCAAATTTTTAGGGTAGTTAATTCGTAAATGCAAATTATGATGAATTAATAATTTGCAGTTTTTGAAGACTAATTTGATACTATTAACTAGGGATGGGCGAGTACCGATACCAGGTACTCGGTGCCGATACGAATATCGACCACCCTCATGTAGCCGTTTTACAATCAGGAACTAGAAATTTGAAATAAGAGAAATAGAAAATTGTCAGTAATTTCAATTGTTTTTTAAGGAAAATACTATATTGGAATATATAGGTCTTTCTTTGAAATTATTTTAAATTTTATGTAGCAGTGGTATTGATATTTGGTATCGTGACTACACACAATTGAGTTACGTATCAGTCTGAAAAAAGTGGTATTGACCATCCCTACTATCAACTAATGATTAAAGGGTTACTCAACCCCCCAAATTAACTTTTTTGGGCTGATAAAACGGTGTAATCAGATTCATAATGAAATTTATTGTCATTACACATGCACAAGCGTATAGCAACAAAATTAGACTAAACAGGCTTAAACCATACAATAGACATGAAAAACAATGACCAAACAGAGGGAGACAAGATGGGAAGGCCTGTCGGTATTCACTCAATGAGCACTCCGAGATCTTATGCCACTTTTATACGAGACCGGTTCCACACCAAGTCGGCCTTGGTGGGCCCCGGATGTTCGCATTTCCATGTGACTACCATCTCAGAGGTGGTTCTGTAGCGCCGGTCATCTGTGGCCGAGCAAGGCCGTGTCGTCACTGTCATCGGAATGGCCGACAGTAGTCAGGTTTCTATCCAATTGTTTCAAATTTTTTAAGCGAATTTACTGAATATGCGCAAAACGAACATGCGACTTATGCCCGTTTACATCTGTTCTTCTTTTGCGAATATTAAGAGGGGACTCCGCTGCTGTAGTACTAGTAATTTAAAAGAAGAAGAAGAAGAACAGGAAGCAACTGTGCCGTGCGATGACATTGTTTGAGTTTTCTTTTGTAATTCTTGATAAACCGTAGCATTTCTTTGCTGTTTTCCATCTGAAACAGCATTAATATTCGCTTCTTTAATTAATTCCAAAAAGATTTCTGTTTCGTCCCCCCCCCCAAACATACCTTACTTTATCGTCCACCATTGATTTGGGACTACAAATGTACGTGTGACGTAATATACGGTCAAAACGTGCGACGTGTATCCGGTCTTGTCAGCGTTTATTTGCAAAAAAAAATTCCATAGCCAAAATTCACGTTTTCCTTTTTTCGATACGCTTCAAAATCCACCCTCTCCAAGCGTAATTTTTTTTGTGTGCGAATTTTGGGCCCTTTTTCAAATTTCTAGCGTTTCCATTCAGTTTTATGTTCGCATTTTTGAAAATTTTGAATAAAAATGGGTGGATGGAAACCCAACTAGTGATGAGCGAGCAACTCCGTGGCACACGCCCATTTCCTAGTTTTAAGCGTGCAAGGCAGAGGATCTCGCCGGCCGTCGCCAAAGTCATAAAAATACAGAAGGGATGCACCGAATTTTCGGCCAGCGAAAATGGCAAAAATAGGCATTCAGCCGAAATAAAATTAAAGCCGAAAGAATATGGCCGAAATAGGATGTTGTGGTGACGCAAGCAAAAACCGCTGCAAGCAAGCAAGCATCTGTTTGAATTAAATGTGAGTGTCCACCTCGCTACTCGCTGGCTTTTCACCATGTGAATTTGTACCAGTCGCAGCAGCTTCATTGCGCACATCGGAGGAGAGGGGCGTCGCTTGGTAAACTACTGTACAGCATTTCAGCGGGTCGAAAAAAAGAGAGCACTGACGAGTACTGCACTACAGGTCAAGCAAGCCATTCTTTCTCCTGCAGCGCCTTCCTTTTTTTCTTTAATTCGAGCCCCTCGAGTGGTTCTACTTTTTCACTGGCATTCCGGTGGCCGTTCTAATGGACACAGGACGCTGTGTGTGACTTTCAAGTCCGTTCCCGAAGCCGATTGGCTGGCGCGAAGAAGTTTATTTATTTTTAAACGGTGGTGAATATGTGAATGTGCGGATTTTAAGTGTGCCACTGTAAATATGACTCAATATTGATGTAAAATGCAAAATACGGTATATATAGTGTATATTGTGCACTGATGTTGGTCGGCCGGCAGGCGCCTGTGTCTGGCTGGTTTAAACTGTCAAATGAGAGCTCGGTATCTGTTTCATGGATGCCTTGCTGATGTACCAAGCATGACCCACTGAAAGGAGGCCCTGGAGATGACCCAGGACACAATGGAGAGACTATGCCTCTTGGCTGGCCTGGGAAGATTTTGGGATTCCCCCAAAAGAGCTGGACGAAGTGGATGGGGAGAGCGAGTTTGGGTTTTTATGCTTAGTGTGCCCCTACACCCTGATCCCGCATGGGTGGAAGAAAATGGATGGATGGATTATGTACAATAATTAATAAAAACACTTGATGGCAGAAGGTACATAATTAACTTGTTTCCCCTTTTTGTGACATCTGTGTTTGATATGCTGTGAGATTTTTTAGACATGAAGAATATATGCCTTGGCTCAATAAAGTTGGTATACCCTGCCCATATGCTAATAATCAAAGCTATGGGAAGAAGGGGTAGAGCCTTTCATTAGTTTGGGTATTTGTGTGTGAGATACGTGTGATGGAAATATTTACTAACGTTTATAATGGTCAGACTAACGGTTGATGAGTTATGGCTATTCTGGATCGGATACTAAACTTACAAGATAATTGGTGTCACTGTTCAAAAACTTTTGGAGGGGATTATAAGAGTAAAAATGTAACTGGAAAAATCTGAACCACTTAAAAACTACTTTCACAAGCATGTTTTTGATCGAGAGGTACTCACCTTCTTCTTTCAACTTCAAAATTGCAGCATGTACTATGCATGGCAGGAGATGGCAACTCAGGTCTGCAGGTTTCTGCGCTTCCAAATAATGCAAGACCTGAAAGACCAAGCAAATTCCAAATAAGGTACCGTAATGCTGAGGTAAATTGTTTTGGCTGCTATCTGTTTGCCCTTGGTCTGTAACTATAGCGTGCCATTCAATTCAAGTACAGCAGGTGGTGGTATGCATCGGCTCTGCCAATAAAAACAAAGAATATGCACGCCAGGTAAGAAAGCATCACGAGGGAAACGTGTAAAGAGTACGAAAAGTAACATATCATAAAGACCTTTTGGTACAAATATGTGGTCAAATAAGAACAGAAGTTTGAACAGTGTAGTGAACATCGTCCGGTTGCAAATTTTTGCAACCTCAACAAAGACAAAAGAACTCCTTTCTTCTGTCCTGTTACTTTGAAGTTGGCCTGCGTGGCGTGAAGATTGACTTTCCTTTTCGACATTTCGGCGAGTTTTTATTGAAATTACATATTTTCTACCATTATCAAAATGACATCCTGAAAGTATATTTAATTTAGAACGCTAAGAAACCGCTACTTAATTATTCCATCATTGTATGGTATGGCACAAATCTCCGACGTTAGTGGCTAGCAGCTAGTTGTTAGCATTAGCAACTAATGCTTGGCTGGTAGCAGTAAATGAGTTTGACAGCTGGTAACTGACTTACTTTCTTGACTGCTTTTTAAATTTTCCGGAGCAAGGCTACTTTATTCACTCTCCATGTTTAAAGGAAAGAAAAAAAGTACTATTTATCTTTTTTTCGGGTGATCTGAAAAACAATCCGATCCGTGACTCAAATTCGTGATCCAATCCGAATTGTGACTTACATATATATATATATAAAAATACAGAGAGAGAGAGAGAGATTCCCAAACAGTGGAAATAGAAACATCTGGTGTTATGTTGATTTCTAATAACAGGGAAATTTGTTCAGAAATGAACTTAACAAAATTTTCATCACTCAATAAAACAGAGTTGAATCTCTAGAGCCATCGAGGAGAGTCCACACCAGGTATATTCATTGTCAACAAAAGAGGCACATGGTCAGATTTAACAATAGGTTGATATTCACATAACTTAATATTAGAGGTTAATTTGTTGTCAGTAAAAAAAATAGTAAATTCTACTATATGTTTGATGGGGATTTGAAAAAACGGAATACTGCCTATCATGTGGATGCAAAAAACGGCAAATATCTGAAATACCATATGTCGAAAGAAAATAAATTAAATATCCAGTTCTTACAGATGATCCATCCATCCCAGGGATTAAACATGAATTGAAGTCACCTCCCATAGCTAAAAGATGCTAATTAAGATGCGGCAAACGACCAAAAACATGTAAAAAGAAATTAGGGTCATCACAGTTCGGAGCATAAATGTTAGCCAATGTAACTTTAACATTAAACAGTGAACCAGTTACTATAACATATCGCCCATTTGAGTCAGTCAAAATTGTGGAAGGAATAAATGGAAGTCTCTTATTTATCAATATTCCAACACCTCTAGCTTTCCCTGCAAAAGTTTAGTTGGAAAGTTGCCCCAGCCAACCAGATTTCAAGCGAGCAATGTCTTCAGTTTTAATATGGGTTTCTTGAATAAAGGCTACACCAGCGTTCATATTTTTCAAATGCTTGAGAACCTTTTTTTGTTTAACAGGATGGTTGTGGCCTTTCACATTCCAGGTAACTAAATAAACTGAGGTTGCTATTACAGACATGTTTTATTGAACAACGTGCACTTACAGCAACAGACATCGCAAAAGTCACTTTGAAGTAGTGCAAGTCTACACAGTGTAGCTAAACAGATCACACCACATACTAAAGACGGCAGATTGTTTTTTTCCCACGCATCACCTTTCCTTCCTTATCTCAAATGCACGCACATCTCTCAGCCGTGCACCCGAGCGTGCATGATTCTGTTTACAGTCATAGACGGGTGTCCTCTTGCGACTCTCAGCCATTTTTATAGTACGCGGTGAAATTGGTGGAGCTAAAACCGCTGAAACTGAAGCTCACTGGCTACATGCTACAAACACTCCAAGTGTGCATGGGCAGCTAGGAACAAGCACATCGTTACGTAAACATTTGTCCAGATTGATTGACTGGATGGAGAACCAATAGGTAAGATGACCCACCCGGAAAACGCAGCCACTATACCTTTTAACTCAACTGAAAGAAAAAAAAGGGCAAAGGCCAAAATTATTAGCTATCTAACATGACAATTTTACCTTAATGGTAGCTGAAAACATCATGAATGAGATCCCAAATTGTTGTTTCACAATTAATGCACATTATGTGATGCTCAGTGAAGGTTTGAAACATTTTCTGACCTTTTCTGCTTCTCTGGTATCATCAAAAAGCCTCCTCTGGCGATGTGCAGGTACAGCCTTGGCATTCTCCCAAGTCTCGACCCATATGTTACCTGGGATTTTCATCCTAGGACTTAGCTGGCCTTTCAACACTGTTTGACTCTTCTCGTTGACAATCTCATCCTCCCAAAAATCCCTGGGTGAGTACCAGCGAACAAAGTCCTCAAGAACGGCACCTGGGTTGGCTGCCTACAGTGAAAAAATAAAATAGCATGATTTATTCAATCAGCAGCAACAAAAATAATATGAAAAATGCAACAAGATGCAAGCCACTTTTGGAAGAAAAAAAACCCTCCCTTGACCAATGTTCCCTTCTAGGCTGTTAAGCTAGGACCATTACACAAACTCCCCTCAAAACTGGGACTACAATTTAATTAGTGATAATTTTTTTAAAGGTCTTTTTTCCAATGTATTTTTCAAAAAACAATATTTATTACTCATCTATATTATGCAATATAGGATATTGAGGTATATGAAGCATTAATGAATATGAAAGAGTTTATCTACTACAATTACAGGTATAAACCTACTAAAAACATTGACATGCAGCTTGAAAAGCGTTCACTATGACAACATAATTCTGAAGGTGTAGTGCAAACATAATTATATATTATACTAGTGCTGGACATTATGGGAAACATTACTAGATATCTCGACAAAAAAGTATTTTTTTTTAAGAAAAAGCTAAATATCAACCCTAAAGGATCTGGAAAGTGCAGGGTTTTTTGATTTAACAACTTACTGACAGTCATCCACGTTAATAAAGTCAGCAATAAACAAATACTAAATACACATTATACTGCAAATGTTCTTTAAAGATAACACTTGTGTTTGTGTGCATGTTAACCGCATCAAAGTGTGTATTCTTATTATGTTATTGTGATTTTTATTCTCCACAATTTTTGCCGTGAAACAACTCCCACATAATACTTCCAATTTACACCGTTAAATTGATTCAAAAATTCACACCTCTCAGGGTTTATATTGTCTGATTCCACATTACTTACAGTATTCGCACAATTCAACGTTAAATATCAACTTTTCCTCATCCATTTTCAATGGGAGTGACATTGAACTTTTTCTAAGTACCACTGTCCACGCCCACTTCCATACATACAAACTAAATAAGAGACATTTTTTGGGGACAACTTGATTAAAAAGAGAAAAAAAAAGGAGCTATGCCGTAATGTAATTTTTCGAACATTTATATGCACATTTCAAAACATCAATGAGAGTCAAAATATAAACTCAGGACTGTATTGTGAAAACAAATAACATTTAATGACAAAATATTTATTCAATATAGTACACCCATCCGTTTTCTGAATCGCTTCATATAATGTATGTTTATTCGTTTTAATCTTCTCGGCCACTCCTCCCCGCTGATGTACGGGACGCTGTAACAAACACATCACTTCCTGTTTACCTAAGCGTGTAGCATGAGTTTGCTAAACGTGCAGCATTAGTTTTTCCTATCAAGAGACTCATTAAATTGCCTATTTTGCTGTTCAAAGTTGGACATGCTCCGCTTTAACGCACTTCTAGCGAGACCTTTGTTAAAAGTGTATCGATCACCCAAACACTTAATGAAAGTTGCATGATCACATTAGCCAGTTAGCATAGCAATTAGCATGGCTTCTCTGTCTTTCCCTCTTATTCACTACTCCTCGTAATCTCTTTGTGAGAAGTGAGAACGATACTTATATGAAGCGCCTGTTGTACGCTCCCATGGAGGCTGTGAATACTGACTTTGGAGCAATTCCGCAACATGTTTATGGCCCTTAGAAGCAAGCCGAAGCTTGTTGCTATAACTTGCTGCTACGGCATAAGTAGAGGGGACCTGAGTATCCCCACTTATAGGTGACGAAAACATCCCAGCAAAGCTTTTTCGGGCTGTCTCATATTGTCGGACAAGTCAAGTCGCAAGTTGTGGTGACAGTGAACAAGTCCATTGCTGGAGCTTTCTATGCAAGCCGGCGAGAATTCCTTGTTCGCCGACCCGCTCACTCTAGGCAGTTTGCAACAGCGGAGCCCAACCCAAGATATGCTTAAGAACGCCCCCTCATTTGAATAACATTTCAACCTAAAAGAGCGTCTGCAGCATGAACTAAATAAATGTGAGAGCAGAGCCATTTTATTGATTGATTGAGATTTAAATCTATTTATATATTTTTGTACTTATTTTGACATTTATTTTTTTTAAATCTCGTTTTTGTATTTATTTTTTATGTATTTATTTATGGATATACATATTTAGTTGTTTTTGTTGCCATTTATATTTATTTTTGGGGATTTAATTTTTGAATTATATTTTTTATTTTCACTTTTAGACATTTATTTATTCATTGATTGATTTATTTTAAATTTATGCAGTTTTGGTCCTCCATACAAGGGTAGTTGTAATACAATCCTCACCAAGTGTAATATTTGGTATCTTGTTATTGGTGTTTAGCTACGTATATACTAGGGGTAGAAATCTCTGGCATCAGGCCAACATTACTGAGGTATTACTGCCTACTTGGTGTGTCAAACCTTAAACGACTCCATGTCAGACAGAAGACAAGCACTTTGCATCCGAGCCCGGAGTTGGGCACCTTCAGCTGATGTCCCTAGTTGTGCAAGTATTTCTGACTGCTCCTCTAACAAATCCTCAGTCATGGGAGCAGGTTCCTGTTAAAACAAATATCTATATTTACGACTCTTGCCATGCTTGATGTGCAGATGAATAATTAAAATCTTGGAAGAAAAAGTCAGCAAGTGACAAACATCCTCACCAAATAGACACTGAAGATATTACTAAAACGTGTGCAATGTTTGTCTTATATTTCCTGCTATGTTTTACAAAAACATTTGCACATCAGCTCAGTAATCCACACAATAGTATTGTTTTGTAAGATATTAATGTAAAATAAAAGCATGCTGTCAAAACAAGTAAGAGGGAAGAATTACTTGAGTCACAGGAATGAAGAGAAGCTCTGAAGAGTTCAGAAGGATCATGTTGTTACAGGGATGCAACCTGCCTTCTGCTTTAGTTTTACTGCCATCTTTTTCCCTTCTAATACATGGAGACTCATTGTCCCCCTGATCACTCAAGCATTCAAAGAACTCTTCTTCGCTGTCACTCCAAGAGTCCAAGGATTTCCCAGGTGACACAGCAGTTATTTGGCTGGATGAAATCGCTGCTGTAACTTCTGTCAATTGGCAAATGTTCTGGAAGGCAGTTTCTTTGCTTCTCTCCAGAGTCTTGCCAATGTGATCCCTGGCTTGCTTCCTCTTGATGCAACAATTCAGCATCTATGCACACAGAAGATATAAACAGAAAAAAAATTGAATTGAATAGCCTTTATTGTCATTGTAACATTAACTCATTCCATCCCAGTCATTTTCACGGAAGCAACCCCCTTCGCTCCCGGCTGTTTTACTGGATTTTGACCGATTTTGCATAGAATATTGTGTTCTATTGCTATAAAACATGGAACCAACCAAAAGAAAGATTAGAGTCCCTTCTTTCATCAGGAAAAAAAGTATTTTTGTATGTTTTGCAGCAATTAGCATTACAATATAGCTAAGTTTCATCATTATTCACAAAACTGTTTAAAACAGTGAGGGAAAGAGCTTTTTGCAACATGGCCCTGGTTGATCTCTTATACTCTGCTGCAGCCTGCTGGTCGTTTTTGTAATAACTACCATTGCTTCAAAAATTCTCTTCAGTTCAGAGGCTGCAACAAAGCCTTCTGAATGCTCCAGAATAAAATAAAATAAACACGTATAAATACATCTTTGGGAGCATGGTAATTTATAAAATAGATTGTATTTATACATTTTTGGCAGCAAATGAGTTAAGATACGAGAATGTGGTGCTCCCTAGTGCAAAATTAAAATTGTTATCAAATTCTAATAAAAAACAACCAATATGAAATAAAATTATATATATATATATATATATATATATATATATATATATATATATATATATATATATATATATATATATATATACACACACAGCGGAACCTCAGAGTGTGATCGTCTCTGAACTCCTACAAATCGGACTTCAACCAAAAAATCGGAGTAAAAAATGCCTCGGAGTTTAAACTTATTTTCGGAGTTCGAACAAGCAAAGCAAGCTAAGCCGAACATACCTTGAAAACGGGTAGCCGAGTGAAGCCGAGCAATGCCGAATGCTCACGTTACGGAAGTTGAAACTATGCACTATTAATTTCCAGTCAGATTGTGAATGCTCCCGGAGGTGCTCCATACTCGCGAGTGCATTTTGAAAAAATGTCTTCGCCATGGACCAAAAGAAAGACAACAGTGCCAATGGCAGCAAAGTAAATCATACAGTGCTACGAACCACAGTGGAATAATGAAGGAGTTTATCGCGCACGTTGTAACTACTGTGACTACTTCTGTAAATACTAGCACGAGGACCCCCCCTTTGCTGTTCAACAACGTGCCTGTCATTAAACAAAAAAATAAATAAAATAAATAAAAAATAAATAAATAAATAATAAAAATAAAATTAAAATAAACAACGCACGCAATGACTGCTTAATAGTCTAACTATATGCCCAATGTAAAATACACAAACTCAGCACTGAACTAAAGCTAGCATTAACATAGCATTTATCATCCACTGATGCCATCACACCACAACAGGCAAAGTAAGGTATTTTTATTGTTTGAAAACTGTACTGTACCGTAAATGTAAAAAAACAAATATAAATTAAAATAGGAGTTTTCTGTTTTTGGAGCTTGAACAATTCGGAAATTTGAACACTTTGCAGGAACGAATTATGTTCAAACTCCGAGGTACCACTGTATATATATATATATATATATATATATATATATATTTATATTTATATATATATATATGTATATATATATATATATATATATATATATATATATATATATATATATATATATATATATATATATTTATATATATATATGTATATATATATATATATATAAATATAAATATATATATATGTATACATTGTATATGTATACACTGTATATGTATACACTGTATATGTGTGTATATATATATGTGTGTGTGTGTATATATATATATATATATATATATATATATACACACACACACGCGCGCACACACACCCACACACACAGTGCTGCTCAAAAGTTTTTGAACCCCGCAGGCATGATCAGATTTTTTGTAAAAAATATTAAAATAACCTTATTAAATGTTTAGTCATATCCAAATCTACAATGCTGACATTAAAAATAATGGACTTGAACAAAAAGAATGATAATATTGTCATTCATTTTTTAACAAAAGTTGTTGATTTAAGAAAAACTCATGGGTGCAAAAATATGTGAACCTCTCACTTAATCAGACATTGCACCTATTTTCCCAATGAGAACTTCATCCAAACACTTTCTTTCGTGATTTATCAGTCTTTCACATCTACTTTGGGGGAATTTTTGCCACTCTTCCTTGCAAAATGCAGACAGTTGAGAGAGGTTGGATGGGCGTCTAGCATAAACTGCCAGCTTCAGGTCCCGCCACAGTATTTTGAAAGAATTTAAGTCGGGAAATTGACTGGGCACATCCAGAACATGAATCTTGTTGTTCTTCAGCCATTGCTTGGTTGTATTGCTGGAATGCTTTGGACTATTGTCATGTTGCATGATCCTTCTTCTACCAGGCTGTAACTTCACAAAGGATGGCTTCAGGTTATGTTCCAGGATTTCACAATATTCCTCTGAATTAATGATTCCCTGGATTATGTTGAGTTGTCCAGGTCCTGAGGATGGAAAGCCAGACCAGAATTTAACATTGTCACCCCCATGCTTCACTCTAGGGCAGAGGTGGGCAATCTTGGCCCTCCGGGGCCGGAGTCCTGCAGGTTTTGGAGGTTTCTCACTTCCAACACAAGCTGATTCCAATCAACAGGATCGTTATCAGGCTTATGCAGAGCTTGCTGATAAGCTGATCATATATCAGCTGTGTTGGAGAAGGGCAACATGCAAAACCTGCAGGTCTCCGGCCCTCGATGCCCACCTCTGCTCTAGGGGGAAGGTTATTTTGCTGGTATGCAGTGTTGACTTTTCACAAAACACGGCTGTTTTAGATGTGACCAAACAGTTCAATTTTGGACTCATCTGTCCACAGAAGGGACTTCCAAAAAGCTTCAGCGATGTCCAGGTACTCACTGGCAAAGTTGAGATGGGCAGCTTTGATCTTTTTTTGTGAGCAGAGGCTTCTACCTAGCAAGCCTTCCATGAAAGCCTTGTCAATTGACATTTCTTCCGATTGTTGAAGCATGCACATGTGTCCCAGATGCAGCAAAAGAGGTCTGCAAATCCCTTGATGTGATGTTTGAGTTGGCTTTTTACCTTAATTATCAATTTTATTGCTGATATTTTAGAAGATCGTCCACTTCCAGACAGGATTGTAGTAATTTTCAGTGTTCTCTAGTTGCAGATGATCTGCTTCACAGTGGAATGATGAAGCAAATTTTTTTTAGATGACTTTATAGCTTTCCCCAGACAGATGTGCTGTTACTACCCACTTCCTGAGGTCCCCTGAGATTTCTCTTCCTCTCAGCATGACTGACCTGTATGGGTTCACCTGGGTAAGACTAAAGTGACGTCGTTTTGTCTCTGTTTCAGTCGGTGATGCACAATTTCTTTGCTAAACCTCTCATCAAACCTCTCAATTTCAGTGGTTAGTTTAGCTACCAATTTGTCCGACCTGATCCTACTTGACTGCTTGTTTTAAGCAATGCAGCTCAGGGTTCACTTACTTTTGCACATACATAAATTGACCAAAAACTCTTTTGAATTAAGTTTTGACTACACAATTGATAAAAAAAAAAAAGAACAATGCATTGAACTGATAAACCTACACCTTTCATATAAAATGTAATGGTTCAGATTGAATAACAAAATCAGGTTGAAACAATTGGAAAGTCCAAATTATTGCTCAAGAGGCTCACAAACTTTACAAACTTTGAACAAAAATCCCCCAAAATAGATGTGAAAGACTGATAAGTCACTAAAGAAAGTGTTTGGATGAAGTTATTATTGCAAAAGGAGGTGCAATGTCTGATTCAATGAGAGGTTTACATACTTAAGCACCACCCATGAAATCTGAGTTTTTCTTAAATCAACAACTTTTGCTCAATAATGAATGACAATATTATCATTCTCTTTGTTCAAGTCCATTATATTCAATGTCAGCATTGTAGATTTGGGTATGACTAAATATTTAATAAGATTATTTTAATATTTTATACAAAAAAATCTGACCATGCCTGCAGGTTTCACAAGGTTTGAGCAGCACTGTGTGTGTATATATATATATATATATATATATATATATATATATATATATATATATATATATATATATATATATATATATATATATATATATATAAGTGCAAAATTTGCGCAATTTTTTGTGTGCAAATTTGTGAGTTTATAAAGTGGCAAATATGCGAGAAAAAGACTCAGAAACTTACGACAAATACACGTAGCATAGCTATAGTCTAATGTGAGGATTCGTTGGTGGTTAATGGGACACTGTTCATAAAATGAAAAGGCAGGATTAAGACAGATTCGTTCTTAATTTAAACTTTTCCCGTCATACACGGACAGCAGCTAGAGCAACAACACTTCCTGAGCCCCTATCAGTTGACTAACACTAACCAATCAAAAGCGAGCATACTTTAGGTAAATGCAAGTGAATGACGGAGTGCAGCAGAATCGACACATCAACTTAACTACTTGTACAAAAAAATAGCAAAATGCATGAATGTGTAAATAATAATTCTAGGAACATAAATGTACAAAATAAATAGTCATTTTAACAAATAACTTAAATGCTTGATCCTCAGGGTGTGGACCTTCTCAAAGCGAGGCGTCTTTGTCACTGGCTGTACCCAACGCTTCAAACATCATATATACGTGTATTTTTCGTAAGTTTCTGAGGTTTTTTTCTCTTTGTAAAGTGGCAAATTTGCGAGTTTTTTCTCGGAATATTATCCCCCCTCTGAAAAAAGTGGCCTTAATACGCCGTTGTACTATTTTCATTACCGAGCAGTAGAAAAGTTTAAATTTTGGTCTAAGTTTATAAAAATAAGTGATTTTGTAGACAATGTATTTTCTAACTAGGGCGTGTTTTTAGCCGAGCTGTTAGCTAGTCTTTGGGCACCTGTTTCAAAAAAAAATATGAAAAAACGGTGATTACCCCCAACATAATTCAGAAATGATTTATATAAATGGCCATAACACCCAATAAAAGTCACAAACACCATAGTGTGTCCCTCAGCACAAAATCGAACAGAAGCCAAGCCAGACGCACGTACAGCCGTGTTCAATAATAAGGTGCACATTTATGCGACATGACTGCATGTGCTCTTTCTTACCTGACAGCAGATCATTATGTAATCTGAACATCGGCAAATACTCCAAATTGTCAGCTCCAGCATCTCTTTCTTTAACTAGCCTATTACTACTTTTAATTTAGTGCTTTTATGTATGCACTTAAAATGTATAGATAGGTAGATGGTAGATAGGAAGACAAATGGAGTTGGAGTTATCGTGAAGGAGGAGTTTGTAACGAACGTCCTGGAGGTAAAAAGAGTGTCAGATAGAGTGAAGAGCATGAAGCTAGGAATCGAAGGTGTGATGATAAATGTTGTTAGTGGGTATGCGCCACAGGTAGGATGTGAGCTGGAGGAGAAGGAGAACTTTTGGTTGGACCTTGAGGAGAAAGATAACTTTTGGTTGGACCTTGATGAAATGATACAGAGCATCCCTAAAAGTGAGAGTTGTCATTGGTGCAGACTTCAATGGACATGTTGGTGCCCAGAGAGGAACTGTGGTTTTGTATGAGGAGGTCTGGAGTGGCAGAGAAGTGTTCAATGTTCAGTGTTCACATGTTCAAGTGGTGCAGGACAAGTATGAGGACTGTAAGACAGTGGTGAGGTGTGCTGTAGGTGTGACGGAGGAGTTCAAAGTGGCAGTGGGACTACATCTGGAATCAGCTCTGAGCCCCTTCTTGTTCGCTCTGGTAATGGCCAGGATGACAGACGAGGTTAGACAGGAATCTTCATGGACTATGATGTTTGCTTTTGACATTGTGATCTGTAGTGAGAGCAGGGGAGGTGGAGGAGAAGCTAGAGGCTTGCTCTGGAAAGAAGGGAAATGAAGGTTAGCCGTAGCAAGACGGAGTATCTGTGTGTGAATGGGAGGGACCCAAGTGGAAGAGTAAAGTTACAGGGAGATGAGACCAAAAAGGTGGAGGAGTTTAAGTATTTAGGGTTAACAGTCCAGAGCAATGGAGAGTGTGGGAAAGAAGTGAAGAAGCGTGTGCAGGCAGGCTGGAACGGGTGGAGAAAAGTGTCAGGTGTGATGTGTGATAGTTTCAGCTAAAATGAAAGGAAAGGTTTATAAAACTGTGGTGAGACCAGCGATGTTTGGTCTGGAGACAGTGCCACTGAGGAAAGGAGGCAGAGCTGGAGGTGGCAGAGATGAAGATGCTGAGGTTCTCTTTGGGAGTGACCAGGATAGAAAGAATCAGGAATGAGTTCATCAGAGGGACAGCACATGTTAGAGGCTTTGGAGATCAAGTCAGAGAGGCCAGACTGAGATGGTTTGGACATGTCCAGAAGAGAGATAGTGAGTATATTGACAGAAGGATGTTTCCAAATGCCAGGCAGGAGGTCTAGAGGAAGACCAAGGTTTATGGACGTAGTTAAAGAGGACATGAAGGAAGTTGGTGTGAAATGGCTGCGAGTGAATGAGTTAACATACTTGAGAAAGGTTACAGTACTGTATAAAGAAAACATATATAAAATACTGTAGATTGATTACCTTCACACAGCCATAGCAAACAGAAAAGTTTTTCAATCCAACTCTAGATACCTTAAGACAACGCGCTGCACTAGTCCTTATAGGAAATGTGGCCTTCATTCAAGGCAATACACTACGGCTTTTGTCCATATGGTGCCGCCATAATCAAGGAAAACTGTGGAGGGGGGCCTGACTGTTGGAGTTGAGAGTTTGGCTGAGGGAATATAATGGGCATAGCATTTAAATTTTTTCATAACCCAAAGTTCAAGTTGGCTGTTTTTGAAGTTGTAATAGTTTTTAGCTTTTGCAACCAAATGCTGCAGTGTGGCGTTATAGTGACATTCACAGCTATCAGTCCCAAAGGATGTAATATGTAATATTTCATTTAGGTATAATACAAAAATATACAGTACATAATGGTGTTTCAGCATGGAAAAACCCAGATGAGAGCATATGAACCACCCTTCAGAACGCCCTAAAGGGGAACCCAATCTCCAAACTGAACATCCTCGGCCATCTCATCCATGAGGAAGGGAGAAATCAGTTCGGAGACAAACCGGAAGGCGAGAAAGGGAAATTTAACAGCTGGTAAAAGAGCGAGGCCTCCTGAGGAAGTCATGGAGGAGAGCTGAGGCTGAGGAAAAAGAGGGCTTGAAGGACCTCTGGAACAAGACCAAGGAAAGGCTTAAACACCTGAGGAGAACTGAGCAAGCACGGACATGCTTCTTCCGAGACCCCCTTCAGATATGTTCGCAGCCTCCTGGAGGAGAAAAAGACCGTAACGCTACATGTTACCAAGCAGAAGTTCGAGCAATACATCAAAGACCAGCTGAGTGACAATCTGAGAGGCAAACCCCTTGGATCCCCAGGCCACATACCCCGCCCACCTGAGCCCTCCGCAGAGTTTGACACGTCCCCACCCAGATGGGCGGAAGTGATACAAGTAATCGAACGCGCAAGATCGGCATCAACACCCGGGCAAAATGGAGTGCCTTATAAGGTATTTAAGAACTGCCCTGGGCTCCTGAAGGCGCTATGGAGGCTTATGGTTGCAGCTTGGAAAGCGGAGGCCATTCCATCGGCCTGGTGCAAAGCAGTCACCCCTTTCATCCCTAAGGAGAAAGTCTCCCAAAACCTCAGCCAATTCAGAGGCATTGCTCTGTTGGACCTGGAGGTTTTTCGCCATCTTGGCCAGACGGATGACAAAGCCACCTCTTGGCGAACAAGTGCATCGACACCATCTGCCAAAAGGCAGGAGTCCCAGGGTTCCATGGCTGCGTGGAACATGCTGCGGCGATTTGGGAGCAAATCCAGACCGCCAAGCGAAGCAAAACAGACCTGCATGTAGTTTGGCTGGATCTGGCAAATGCTTTCGGGTCAGTTCCCATGGATGACATTACCACCCTCCTCCAAACAGCAGCTTGTACAGCTAGAATCCTCAAGCGGCTGGAAGAGCTACTAGCCTGGGCTCCCATGAAGATTAAGCCACCAAAGTCTCGCAGCCTTTCAATCCGGAAGGGACTCAGGAATGACAACATCGTATTCACTGTGGCTGGTTAAAGAATCCCCCTACTAGTAGAATAACCTGTAAGAAGCCTCGGCAG
>NC_141250.1:1167500-1175000 GCF_054856555.1 Leptonotus elevatus
AGATGGGCTGCTATCGCGAGATGCTGTGACTATCGCGAGACCTCCAGCGAGACCGGGAATACCCAACATGGCGGCGCCCTGCTGCTAAGATAGAACTAGCTCTATTGTGCTAAACCAAATCCGAATTTAACCACCATATATCTTGGCTTTTCTCTTCTCTCTTTCATCAAGCAGATTTGGAATACCACCCAGCGTGAAGGATCTTGAACGTTTCATCGACGGATATTTTTACAGCTGCGCGATGGAGGATCCTTCCTTCGAGAAACCTTCCAAGAAGAGAAAAAATGACTCAGCGGACACGGACAATCTAACCACTACGGACGTTTCGGTCAGTATGCTGGACTCCATAAATAAAAAACTAGATGTCCTCTGCCTCATCCGCGAGGACGTTAAAGAATTAAAGGTAAGCTTGGAATTCATCCGCCAACAGGTAAGTGACCTCCAACGAGATAATGCAGTTACGCTCTTCACTCGCGGCTGTTTCAGCCGAGTTGGAAACTATTAAAAAGGAGAATAAAACACTAAAAGAAACTGTTTTGGATGTCCAATCCCATAGCATGCGGGAGAATTTAATATTCTCAGGCATATCCGAGAATATCTCTGATAATCCAGAGGTCGAGATAAAAAAAAATTATGACGATGTCGTTAAAAATTCCCCAGTAGACGGTAAATAATATCTCTTTTCACCAAGTACATCGGCTTGGAGCCCGTAGGGGCAACAAACCCCGTCCTATTTTCGCTAAGTTTGAACATTTTAAACAGAAATAATTTGTTAAAAGTAAAGGACGGAAGTTTAAAGGGACCTCTTTCAGAATGAATGACCAATTCCAGAGAGAGATTAATGAGCGGACGAAAGGTACTGTTTCCTATAATGAGACAAAATAGGCAGGAGGGTAAACGGACTACGATAGTCGTTGATAAGATATACATCGATGGCCAACTATTCCGGAACCTCAACTCCACTCCCTGGCTGTTCTAATTGGCATTGGTGGAACTAAACTTTGTTTGATAATTAGATGTATACATATACTGTATATGTGGTTATAAAACCTAAAATATGAATACTCATTATGTTTAGGCTATATTACAAATATAATATTAATACATAACTATATCTAAAATATATTTAAACAAAAAATCTCGCTAAGGTTACCAGTTACTTGTGTATTGTTATATGTTTAATCACCCGCTAATTTCCTTCACTTTCACCTCCCTCCCCATTTTTTCACTGTTATATTTACTTACAAGTTACCTCATATTTTACACAAATTAAATAAACCACCTAACCACTTCTATTCAATTATATCCTATAACATGGCAATATTAACAAATAGCCTATACAGATATATACACAGGACTAAGTCTATATTGTTTGTATGCATAAATTAGTTCTGGTTTCCTGGAATGTTTGTGGCGCTCGCTCACAGGCAAAAAGAATAAAAAATTTAGACCATCTCTCAAAATTAAAAGCAGATATTTGTCTCCTACAAGAAACCCACCTACAAAAATCTGAAGAAAAATTACTTATTGATAAGAATTTTAGTCAAGTGTACTCTGCCCCTTATAACAGTAGACAAAGAGGAGTCTGTATACTCATACATAAGAATTTATTCTTTACTCTAAATAATACAATAACAGACCCAGAGGGTCGATACATTATTATTCAGGTGACTATATTTAATAAAATATATACATTTGGTAATTTATATGGCCCTAATAATGATGATGCGGCCTTTTTCCATGAATTTTTCTCTCAGCTGTTTGAGTTAGCAGCAAACTCTACTATTATTTTTGGAGGAGACTTTAACACAGTCTTCTATCCATTAATAGATCGTTCTAATAATACAACATGTATAAGGAGATTACAATCTACTAAAGTAATAGGGGAATATATGGATGATTTTGGCCTCGTCGACAGCTGGAGACTTAAAAACCCAACTAAGAAGGAATTTACCTTCATTTTTGCTGTGCACCGGTCTTTTTCAATAATTGATTTTTTTTCTTACAAACAACTCTATTGCTGATAAAACTGTTACAAAAATACATCCTATTATTATTAGCGACCATGCACCAGTCTCCCTTACCCTACAAGTTGATTTACACCTTTAAACAACCCCCGACATGGCGTCTTAACATCTCATTGCTAAACACCGCAGTTTGACAAAATTATAAGAAGAGAGTGGGCAGACTTTTTGGAAATAAATGACTCTCCAGACTTATCTCCATCTCTTCTCTGGGAAGCTGGGAAAGCGGTAATTAGAGGTAAAATTATATCATATTATAAAATCTTATAAAAAGAAACTGGATAAAAAATTTGAAAAAGACTTGGAAGATAAAATTAAACAACTGACGGATGAGTACGCAATAAACCCAAATAACCATATATGGACTGACTTACAAAATACAGTTAGATGATATGTTAACTAAAAAGACAGAGTTTATAATACAACAATTGAGATACAACAACTTTGAATATAATAACAAATCAGGTAAATTTCTTGCAAACCAACTTCAACGTAATCGGGAAAAATCGCTTATAACGGCTATTAAAGGGACAACTGGTGAATGTACACAATCACCAGAAGAAATTAATCAAATTTTTTATAACTATTATCGCAACCTATACTCAGAAACTAACAAGCCTAACCCTGAGCATATTGAGGCATTCCTCAGTAGCTTAAATATACCTCAGTGAACTACTGAATATAAAGCTATGTTAGATGCGCCACTTACTATAAACAAGCTGTACAGTGCTCTAGATAGTATGCCTAATGGCAGAGCACCTGGCCCGGATGGATATCCGGCTATATTAAGCACTTTTGGTTAATGCTTGCTCCACTATTCTTAGTAGTAACAGAAATGAAAACTAATGGTTACACACGCCCACACATGAATACAGCAGCAATTAAACTTTTATTAAAGCCAGAAAAAGACCCCACCCTTCCATCAAGTTACCGTCCGATTTCACTAATTAACACTGATATTAAAATTAGCATTAAGGGCTTTCGCATCTAGACTAGAAACAGTAATCTCGACAACATTCATAGCGACCAAACAGGCTTTATTAAAGGTTGTCACTCTACTAATAATATTAGGAGGCTCTTTAACCTTATTAACATGTCACAACGGCATGATAAAGGCAGTTATTATATCATTGGATGCAGAAAAAGCTTTCGACAAAGTTAACTGGTCTTTCCTCTAAGCTGTTTTAAATAAATTTGGCTTTGGGAAGTAATTTATTCACTGGGTGTCAGTATTATATGATTCTCCTAAAGCTACAGTTACTACTAATGGGATTATATCTCAGAGTTTTACTCTACAGAGAGGCACAAGACAGGGATGCTCACTGTCCCCTTTATTATTTGCAATATTTATTGAGCCGCTTGCATTAATCATACGCCAGGAAATAAGGATTCAAGGAATTCACTCTGGGGTAACAGAACATAAAATTAATCTATATGTTGATGATATTTTACTTTATTTAGAAAAGCCTGCTATTTCGTTAGGGGAAGTATTTAACTTAATAACTAAATTCTCACATTTATCAGATTATTCTATTAACTGGACAAAATCAACACTACTACCTATTACAGAAAATTCATGGAACCCTGCAAGCCAGGACCCACACTACTCATTTTCTATAGGTAATTTAAAATACTTAGGCATAAAAATCTCACCTAAATTAACTGATTTAATTCATTTAAACTTTACTCCACTTCTGGATAGCATTTATAGTGACTTGGTGCGTTGGAATAATCTTCCTATTTCTCTAATAGGACAAATAGCCACCATTAACTCTTTGACTGCCATAAACGTTATAAAACGTTTAGCATAAGCCTAGGGAAGGGCGCCGAGGACGTTAAAAGACGTCCCCTATGTTTTTTTGTTTTTTTTTTGGAAACGGGTGCAGGAAAGCCTTGGGCAGCTGTGCTGAAAGTATCAGGCAGATCTGATTAGTAAAAGACTCGTTTTGGCCCCTAGAGGGCAGCGATGACTCTCTTTGCACAAGGTTGGATGGGCCGCCCACCGTGGGCGTCAGTAGAAGACGTGAGGCGGAGCTAGAGTGTTGAGGAGACAATGGCTGATGAAGCCACAATGGCTGACCAAGCAACCGGTTGCAAGCAGCTCACGCTTGAGCATTTTTTTCAAAGACGGAAAGCATCAATCAATACTAAAAAGCGCATTGATGTCGACGATGATGATGACTCCGAGCTTGACGCCAAAGTTGGAAGCCTTGACGCGACTGTTATGATCACGTAGTAAGCCTCACCGGCTAAGCGCGGCTAGCGCTGCTAAGGCCGGAAAACGCGCACAATAACCGACCGGGTACTTCTACACAATCGGACATTCGATCGGGCGATGGAGAGTTGGCATCGACCAATGCAGATTGATGATGATGATGATGATGACTCCGAGCTTGACGCCAAAGTTGGAAGCCTTGACGCAACTGTTATGATCACGTAGTAAGCCTCACCGGCTAAGCGCGGCTAGCGCGGCTACCGCTGCTAACGCCGGAGCTTTCACATGCGGACATTTTGTCGGACAATGAAGAGTACCCCGAGTCCAATGCATATTCATCGGAGGAGCGGGTACAGTCTGATCACGGAGAAGACACTGTTACTGGACTACGATGCCACCATGAATGGAGTGGATAAAATGGATCAGAACATCTCTTACAACCCGGTGTAGCAACTGAAGGACACGAGGAAGCGAGACGTAACGAAACCGTAGCATGATCCTGATATTAGACTTGATGGCAACACACACTGCAGTATATACTTGCTATTCCCCGGAAAAAACGGCCTGCAAGAAAGTGGAGCACGCGAAGAGGCAATCTGTTGTGCAAATGCTGTTGCGTCTCCTTGCACGCAGGAGAGTGTTACAAAAAGAAAAACTGTCGTTGAAACATCCACATATTTGTAAATAGCACCACAGTTGCACACATTTGTAAATAGTTTGCCAAATTGTTGTCAAATTGTTACACTGTTGAATGTAAATAAACGTATTTTGCTATCAAAAAACACTTTTTCATTCTTGGTGGTAGTGTTTTATAGAAGTAAAGCACTATTTAGGTGTTTGTGGCATCATTCATGGACAAAAAGAAGTGTAAAATTCACTAGAATGCATGAAATAATATCGTTTCACTAAAAGCTTGATTTCTCCGTATTTTGGTCCAAAACAGGCGAAATTGGGTCAAACTAACCATTTTCTATTGTTGATTACTAAAGAACGGAATAAGGTAGAAACAAACTTTTTTTTTCTGATGAAAGATGAAAGTCCAATCTTTCATTTGGTAGTACGTGTGTTTCCATAGTCCAAACAGAACATTTTCTGTGGACCTTGAAAGATCAGTCAAAATGCTTAAATCGGCTGGCACTGACGGCATCCCTTTTCTGAAAACGTCTGGCAGTCAAAGAGTTAAAATGAAAGTTTTACCCAAAATAAACAATTTTTTCTCAATGATTCCATTTAAACCTACGGCTAACTTGTTCCAGTTGTTGGAATCGGCCGTTACAAAATTTTACTGGAATAAAAAAAAAAGAAGCAAAGATTAGTCTATCTACTCTTCAGAAAAGTAAATCCAAAGGAGGTCTAGAGGCACCAAATTTTCTCTACTACTATATAGCTAACCAGCTACAATATATCTTTTCTATGGGCACAACCCAACAGAGATACTAACTGTTGGATGGAACTAGAACAGAAGGATTGTAATAACCTCAGACTTCTAGATCTACTCTTCATTACAACATCGATTAAGCGACATAATTGTTTTAAAAATCCAATGATTTCCGCCACCCTGACTGCCTGGTGGAAGGCACTAGAAATTACAAAAGCCCAAGTGGAGCCCTGCGGGCTTTCTCCCCTATGGCATAAGCCAGACTTTCAAATTAACAACCAATCGTTTTATTTAGGTGTGTGGGAGCAGAAAGGAATTACACATCTCTTCTCAGACAATATGTTTATATCATATACATCCTTGCTCCAAAAATACAAAATAAAAAACTGACATTTTTTACATTATCTGCAAGTTAAAAGTATGATAAAGAAACAAATTCCAACACTTCGGGGTACGCTCCAACCGCCTGTTTTAGCTAAAGATATTACCAAGCTTTCTCCGACAACAACAAAAAAACTCTCAAAAATATATATATATTTCATATACTGATAAAATGTCTTTACCCATCTCGAAATGGGAGACAGACATCTATCGCTCCGTAATCTGACTTTTGGATTCAAGTTTGTGAAAACGTATTTAAAATGACAAAACACACAAATTTACAACTTATCCAATAGAAAATTATTCATAGAACATACATTACTCAATATATGATGAAGAAAATGGGACTCTCAGACTCCGACATTTGTCTCCAGTGTTTACAAAACACTACAGACACTTATTTTCATGCTTTATGGTTATGCACTCCGGTTATGTATTTCTGGACTAAAGTCTTAGAAAAACTTTCCGCTATCTTGGACTGTAGGATACCTTTATCTCCAAACTTGTGTGTGCTAGGTGACCTAACAACAACTGACTTACCACATAAACAATTTCAATCTACACTTGTAGCCCTTTACTATTGCAAAAAAAAAACAATTCATGTTAACTGGAAAAATAACCAAACTCTGAATATCGACCAATGGTCTAACCTCCTCATAAATCACATTTTAATGGAAAAAATATCTGCCTCAAATAAAAACCAAATATCAAAATTTATAGAAACATGGTCTACGTATATAGAATAAGTCTACCTAAATCTGGTTACTTAATTCTGCCTGTTAGCGAGAGCCACCACATCGCGATAACTTACATTGCTGTTTCTGTATTTGGCAATTTGTAACTAATGGTTGTGTTTTTATAGTCAGGGACCCAGTTGCTGCCAGCAGGATCGAGCAGACTACATCAAACGACACCTTAATCACAAACTCCTCAAGATTAACCTCCAATGGGCACCAAGGGTTAATATTCGGATTCACTGCATGCCAGAGGGTTAATTCTATAGGTGCTGTCCCCCCCCTGGCTGGGCGTGGGCGGGTCTGCCCCTCTGTTGGCTGCTGGGTGGCGGCTGCGTCTTGGCCGTTCCCTGGGTCTCTTGGGGGGTGCTGCGTTGCGGGGCTCTCCCTGGGACGGCGCCGCCCCGGCGCGGTCCGTTGCTCCGGGCCCGGCACCGTGGTTCCCTCTCCCCTCCCCCTGCCTCCCCCTTGCTGCCTCTCCCTCCTCCCTCTCCCCGGCCGTCCTCCGCCTCCCTGTCCCTTCTCCCTCATCACCCTTCCTCCTCCTCTCCCCTTCTCTCTGCCCCTTGCCCTTCTTGTCGTCCCCTGTCCGTGTCCCTGCCGCCCCACCCCCCTCCTGTCCGCCGTCCTCCCTCTCCCCTGGCCCGGGTCGGTGTTGTGCCCACCCAGCTCCGGTGGACCTCCTGGCACCTCAGGCGGGCCCCAGTATCCGGGGGGCGAGCCCTATCGCCCCGCCGGGCTAGTCCCATATGCCCGCCGGGGTCCGAG
>NC_141250.1:1182500-1212500 GCF_054856555.1 Leptonotus elevatus
CGCAATCAGGAAACAGAATTAAAGACTGTAAACAATATTTTAACCTTTTAAAAAAAAAAAAAGTAGGATGTATAAAAATATTCAATATTATATTTAATATTATATCCAGGACCTGCCTGGTGTGTTCCTTGGTCTTCATGATGATGTTTGCTCCCAAATAGTCTTTTAACTCATTTGCTCCCAAAAACTTTTACTAAGTTCAGGGATGTGATTTGACCAAAGTGAAATTATCTGAAAATTTAGCCGGGGGTCTGGGGGCCGCGGGCACTCAGCTAGGTCCAGAGCTCATGGGTTTTCCGTGTTTTTAAGTACTTTCAATGCACTCAGATGACAAAGAAATAGACAAAACAACAGCGTAAATTTTCAATGTATATTGAACTATCCCATATAAAATTGCAGTTTTAGTCAACTCAAAATCAGTCACATTCAAAAACATTGGACTGCCTTTGCTTTTAAAAACTATCACTGAGAATATCATCATATATATTTACCATGCAATAAATCATTTAATCAATCATTCTTAATTTAATACATAATGCATAACAAAAACATAAAATACCTCATGCAGCAAGCTCTGGTAAAAACACAATCATGCATTCGTCGAATGCATGATTGACTAAGATCATCTCTGTAACTGCATACATCAAGACAGTCAACATATTGAAACCTGAAAAGTGCAAACATGCAGCATTCGTTTGAGTTTGTGTCAATGATTAACCATGTTAAATATTTATGGCCATTTTTATTACGTTATAATATTTTCGAAAATTAGATTTCGATTAATTTGAAACATTTACCACCGACCTCAAAATTCACGACTCTATCAGCAACTAGTACAGGTTGTTGGGGTGGATCACGTCTCTCTATTACCGCTTCCGATTGTGATGTCAATAAGGGATGGAGGCCGTAAAGTTTTGGAGTTTTCGTTTGGGCACCGAAACTTCCAGCGATGGAATAATTTGTTGTTCTTGACTGGAGTTCTTTCACGTGTTTTTTTGCTCTTTGCGTGACTTTCAAGAGCTTTGAAACCTCTCCCACCATAGTCAATGGTATCATGGCACCAAATGCAAAGCGCTTTCCCGGCACGATCGATCTTCCGAATAAAGTCACTGAACAAATTCGTCACAGTCTTCTTTCCAACATTTGCAGATATATCCTTCTCTAACCAGTCCCATCGAAACTTGTTTTTTACGATCTTGTCAATTTCCTTAACTCGCGGAGCATCTTTGCGTTCGATCACGGACATTTCTTTAAACACCCGGCAAAAACGTCTGAGAAATGAACAATGGCATACTCCTATGCCTTTATAACAAGCGCGTTTATTGGTCAACAAACAATGGCATACGCCTATGCCTTTATAACAAGCGTGTTTATTGGTCAACACGGAGACTTCAGCCAATCGCAAGATCAGTTTCATTTCAGTTACGGAAACACTAAAATGGAACGCTGTTGAGACGAAATCGGATTTTTTACCACTTAAAAAATTGTAACATTTTATTTTTGGAGATAAAAAAAGCGGAATTCCGCGAATTAGCGGAAAAATCACATCCCTGTAAGTTCTATTTTAAATATTACCATGTTCCCACAGACGTATTTATAAAAAAAATATGTTTTTATTAATGCGTGAGCATACAGAATTCTGGCTTTGATGCAGCCTCTGAACTGAAAAGAATGCATGAGCAATGGTAGTTATTACAAAAACGACCAGTGGGTGGCAGCAGAGTATAAGAGATCAACCAGGGCCATGTTGCAACAAGCTGTTTCCCCCTCACTTTTTAAAACAGATTTGTGAATAATGATGAAACA
This sequence comes from Leptonotus elevatus, assembly GCF_054856555.1. Taxonomy (NCBI): domain Eukaryota; kingdom Metazoa; phylum Chordata; class Actinopteri; order Syngnathiformes; family Syngnathidae; genus Leptonotus; species Leptonotus elevatus. Next base: position 1,184,307 of record NC_141250.1, read on the forward strand.
TAGCTATATTCTAGTGCGAATTGCTGCAAAATGGAAACAGATAGAAATATAATTTTTTTCCTGATGAAAGAGGAGACTGTAATCTTTCTTTTGGCAGATTCCATGTATTTATAGCAAAATAAAACAATATTCTGTGGGCCTTGCAAAATCTGTCAAAATCCAGTAAAAAGTGAAGGGGGTTGCTTCAGTGAAAATGGCTGGGAGTGAATGAGTTAACAGAACTCTGAAACCATTACAGAGCAGGTGCATTTTTACTGAGACTAGATTATACACATGGACTCTATCATCTTCAGTCATTTAGGTCAACATTGGATCATTCAGAAAACATCAGGGAACTTCTGACGTCAGTTGGCTGCACTGAGAGAAAAGAGGATGAATAATTTCACAAAAAAGGTTAAAATATCGTCTAAATTTCGTTCCACTTCACGATTGTGTCCCACTTGATGCTGATTCATCACAAAAAAAAAATTGAGTTTTATGTATTTATGTTTGAAGCCTGAAACGTGGCAAAAGGGCAAAAAGCTCAAGGGGTGCTAATACATTTACAAGGCACCGTAATATGTGTCTCTCATTTTTTAAATAAATATAAAAAAAGATCTGATTAATACATTCATAAATACCACATTTACTTTGCATGGTTACACTGAAAGAATGATATACTGTAAATAATATTTACTCACGTCAGTATTTTGGTCTATTGGGGGCTTTCCATAGCTATTTTGTTGTGCAGTTTGATTTTCTGTCTTATCCACAGCAGCATCTGGAAAAATATACTGGCCAAAAAGGGTGAGGGAAAGACATACAATTAAGAAAGATTAATATACAGTGGATAATGAACCTTTGATTATTATTTTTTTTAGGATTTAGCATTCAATTTAAGAAATAATGCAAATGTAATTAGTTCAAGAGGATGACCTTTTGCCAATAGATAAAAAGAATCATCAATTGCAGTGTTTAACCAAACAAACTGTCAAAATGCTTGAAATCATATCACGCAAGCATGATTAATTGCATGCGTGTTTTGCTTTTACGTGATAGTTTTCCCCTGAAATAAGCAGCATTCTCAACAAAGTGGTCATAAGCAAAACAAATACAATAAAATAAAGATCAAGATTAAAGATCATAAATGGCATGCAATGAAATTCTTTGCACATTGGCAAAGACTGTTTTTACATGGCACAAGAAGGCATTCTCAGTTTGTATTGCTTTTCATCATTTTAAATATATGGCCTGTAAGTGATTTTTAAATATTTAAGTCAATATGACTTTACTACTGCATGAGCAAGCATAGGAAGGGCTCTACGCTAACTTTTTGCACTGGTAGCACTGGTACTACCAACTTTTTCAGTTGGTCGCACAGCACAGATTTTTTGGGGAAGATACAGCATGACCGTATTTGCTGATGTACAGTCCTGCTCGCCATTATTGGCACCCATGAAGGTTAAGTACATAATGTGGAATATCTTCCGAAAAAATTAATCAACTAAATGCTTTTATTTTTTATAGAGAACTTGTGTTTTAATCCTAAAGACCAAATGATTAAAAAAAAAATTAAAACAAACAATGGGCGGAAAAAATAGAAAACTTAAAATGTCCTCTGTCACTGGTATTGGCACCCTTTCCTGTAAATCAGTATGGAAACACATTGTGACTCCCCTTTGGTAAATCACAAATGATAATTCCCTGTTCTAAATTGTCTGTGCCCAATTGACATGAATTAACCAATGAATGATGACTTTGATGTTTTTTAAAAACACCTGTTATCCCCTTTTCTATTGTCAAAATCGAAAAAACAAAGGAGCTGTCTGAGGATATCAAAAGTGCAATTATTTACAAACACAAGACCTCCAAAGGGTATAGAGCCATCTCCAACGATTTCGGTAGCCCTGTTTCAGCAGTATGTAATGTTATTAAGAAGTTTGATGAGCATAGAACTGTCAAGAACCTCCATGGACGTGGGGGGAAGAGAGAAATTGATGACAGAAGTCTTTGACGGTTGGTGTGAATGGTGGAAAAAAATACATCCAAAGACCTGAAAGCCAACCTGGAACAGTTTGGGATCAGGGTTTCAAGAAGTACAATACGCCACACACTAAACAAAAAACAGGGCTTCATGGGCAAAGACCATTCCTGAGACATACAAAAAAAAGAATGGCTAACCTTTGCCAAGGAGTACCTGGACAAACCACAATTCTTTTGGGAACATGTTCTGTGGACGGATTAAACAAAAATAGAGCTCTCCCGCAATGCACGCCAACAATTTGTTTACAGACAACACAATGAAGCTTCCAAGGAAAAGAACACCCTCCCTACAGTTAAGCATGATGGAGGATCCATAATTCTGTGGGGATGCTTTGCTGTATCTGGTACTGGAGGAATCATGAAACCAGAGAATTATCAAGACATTCTAGGGGGACATGTCCTACCAAGCGATATACAACTTGGTATAAGGTCATGGGTCTTCCAGCAAGACAAAGACCCAAAGCACACATCCAAAAGCACCCAAGAATGGTTAAAAAGCAAAAAAAATACTGCTTTAAAATGGCCAGCAATGACCCCTGATCTCAATCCGATTGAAATTATTTTATCTGAGCTGAAATGTGCCATTGGGAAAAGAAACATGCAAACATTCAAGAGCTTGAACAATTTGCAAACAAAGAATGGGGGGACATACCAGCAGAGAAGTGCAAGAAGCTTAGAGATGGCTACAAGAAACGTTTGGAAGGGTGTGCAACCAAATATCAAAGAGGGATGCCATTATTGCTGCACATGCTGTGTTTTCTATTTTTTCTTTGGAATTACATTAAGTAAGTTGAAATACAATTTCCTTTGTTGAGTTACTTTGGACATCCAATTAAAAGGTCCTGATGGTATAAAATTGGTAAAATTCCATTGATTTCTGAAGATATTGTCGAGATCCATCAAAAAAAATTAAGGGTTGCCAATAACAGTGAGCACGACTGTGTACTAAATTTGCATAGCGTAGTTTCAGATGATGTAAAGATTGACAGCGACTCAACATTTAGCTGCAAAATATTTTACTGTAACAAGAACTGTCTGCAATAAAACAGGTCAATTATTTTATATTACTAAAAGAAAACATTGGAAAAAAAGGCTTTGCTTAAATGTGAAAAAAATTTCTTGTACAAATAATACCTTTAAATACACATTTTTCTACTTGGTGTCAATTGAAGATGACCTGTGCTGAGGAAGTAGTTAACGAACAATTATGACTTTTTTCTGGGTTTGGTCAGCAAATTGATCAATAATTGGTCGTTACCTACTTCCTCAGCACAGGTTTTGTCACCTTCAGTTGAATTTTTTTTAAAGGTATAAATTGTTCATGAAAAATAACATAGTTATTACATTAATTTTGGACAAATTAACTTTTTACTGCTGAAAATGGCTCAATTAGTCAAGTATCTCTTGAAGACTTCCTGATCTTAGTTTGTACCATAACACATGTTTAATGTATCAAGTTGTTAATAATTTGATTCCTAATCCTAGCGATTTTATTCTAACCTGCTCCTCCCAACATGGTCATAACACCAGGTACAAAGGTGACATCACGGGGGAAAAGCGAAGTCTCAAGACAACCAGTGTAAGTGTTGCATGTTATGGCCCTAAGATTTAGAACCAGCCTGATATACACCTCAAAACCATCCAGTCTCTCCCTATCTTTAAAAGGAGACTCAAAACTGAACTATTTGCTACATATTTATAATTAGCAGTGTTAGGATGTTCTTTGTTTTGTATGTTTTGTTAACATTAGTTTAGTTTTGTTGTTTGTCTTGTTTCTGGTACGAGCTCCCATCAAATAAGCTTTAAGTAGCTTTTAAGGCATGGGTGGGCGAACTCAGTCCTCAAGGGCCGGAGGCCTGCAGGTTTTGGATGTTTCCCTTTCTCCAACATAGCTGATATATGATCAGCTCATCAGCAAGCGCTGCATAAGCCTGACAACGATCCTGCTGATTGAAATCAGATGCTTTGGAGCAGGGAAAGATCCAAAACCTGCAGGACTCCGGCCCTCGAGGACCCAGTTTGCCCACCCACCACTGTTCTAAGGGGTGTCTATGTATATTCAGATTGCCTTCATGATAAATGCCAGCTGTAGTATTTCAACATGTGAATAAATTGAACTTGAATTACCTATCGATAGATTTACCTTCGGATTTCTCACAATGTGTAATAACTATACTTAAAACATTTCAAATATTAAAAATAATTACCTGAAGAATACAATTAAGTACATCTGCACCAAGTGGGCACTCATCAATAAGTCTGTGCCGTTTAATGTGCCTTCGAGCATGATGAACCATGCTGGAAACAGAGAGTTTGGACATCGGTACTGGTGCAGTGGGCTCTGTCAGCTTTGATAGTGCAGAAGTGATGTCACTGTTTTCTGTGAAGAAACATAGTTCATAGTCAAATGTGGCATGTGTCATCTTAGCTTTCCAATGCATTTATGACTAGACAGGGGTGCACATATGCAATGTGCCAGTGCATATTCTTTCTTAGGACCTCCATTAGCTTCCACAAAGTGGTGCACTAGTCTTCCTTGGGTCTTCGAAATTAATATAACAAAAACATACAAAGGTTAAAATTACTCTAAGATATAAAAACACAAACCAAGCGATCAACAGATACTCTCAAGCAAACAACCTTACAAAATAAAGAAATAAATAACAAAAGGATGAAATTAAAGGTACATTCTTTGAAGATTACTAATAAATACAATTCCATTAATTCCAACCAAGTTATATGGAACTGATTAATTTGTATTTTAATATATTTTTAAAAGATAATTAGCTGCTAGCGTTTGTAGCATTAGATGGAAATATATTCAAAATCGAGAAAGCTCTATAATGAACAGGTCTCATTATAATTGCTTTTTTGTGGTTTAGGCACTGTGAAGTGACCCATGCTCAATTGTTGCGTGTAATGTCCATGGTAAAATTCTATCTAAAATGGGGTTTACCATTTCATATTACATTATACGTAAACATTATCACAGAATGAACATTTGGGGACTAATCAAGCTGCTCTACTTTGTGCAATTTGGAGTTATTACATATAATTTTTTTTTACAGAAGCATTTGCCCAAATAAGAGGGCAATACTACAAATGTGACAAAACAAGTGATTGAAGAACATCATGCATAATCGAAGATGGAACTAAATCAGAACATTTATTTGAAATTGCAACAATATGACCAATCTGATCAGACCAAGAAAGTGAGAATTATCTAATTCCAGTAATTTGGCCTTAGACGCCTGTTCTACTTGTATCCTATCAACATACAAATTGAGTGCATAGGCATTAGCATCAGCATTCTTGCTACCGAATACAAATATATTTAGTTTAGGCAATATTTAAGATTCATTCTCATCCATTTGATAATGTTATTCAACTCAAGTGAAAAGTGCTATACAAATAAAGTGTGACTTGATTTGAAGTTTGAAACATTTCTGCCTTGCTCACAGAGCCTCTTGATTTCAAGAAATATGTGAATTGAATCAAAATTGCATCTGTCAGAAATATCTCATTTCAATCTTCTAAAATTGTTCAGCTTTAGTGTAAACTTCACATTTTTCATTTTTGTATTCCTCGTCCAGATTAGTTCCTTTTCAACTGAATTGTAAATCTAGTATTTTAACAAGTGTGTGCCCATTCACCATAGCAAGACTAATAAAGTAATAGTATAGTATTTTACATACACACGTGTTTGGCAAACAAGCATACAGCTACTGCCTTCCGGCAGGAGATTCAGGGCCCCCAGAACCAGGCTGAAACGCTACAAGAACTCATTCCTGCCGACATCCATCAAACTGCTTAACAACCGACATTAACTCAGTACAATAGATATATGGTGCAATGTTGTGTGTGTGGAATATATGCAGCCGTGCTGTACATACTCATGTGTGTATATATATATATATATATATTTAGGAGTGTGTGTGTGTGTGTATATGGGTGTGTGCAGTCCTCATGTATGTACTTCTCTACACATGTATACTTCTGTGAAGATTTCTTATTGCTGCACTTCTTATTTAACTTTAATTTTATCTCTTTCTATTATGTTGTTTCTTCTTTACTGTAACTGCAGCTGGACAGAGTCCAGGAAAAAGTTCCCCACGGGGAAAATAAAAGTATATCGTATCGTATCGTAGGTGTTAGGAATAAGTTGAAAGAAAAGCATAGTCAAGACAGTCTGGATTCAACCCATAAATCCAACCTTTGCTCTCCTCCTCAGATGGTCCTCTTCCAAGAATCTCTTCTGTTGTCTCCTTTCTGTTCCGTAACTTAAATAGGTCTTTTAGTAAGACACCTGCAGGAGAAGATGGGAACAGATACGTTTCACCTAGAATAGGGGTGTTTTGATCAGAGTTTAAAGCTGTTGATACCGATTCGAGTGTGATCGACCGATACAGACCATGGATTAGGTGTAAAACTACATTTTGGAGCTACAACTACCGATTTTTCTTAAATTATTGATTAATGTTGATTTTTTTATTTTTATAAATTGAATTGAAATTAAATCTTACCGCCAAGAACGTTTATTAACGTATACTAAAATCCCAATGAGCTCCGGCAATTATGTTAATTGACGTCAACTAAGTTTTTTTTCTCAATGGGTAGTGTAACGTCTTGTGCAGCTCTGGTTTGTGAATGGGGTGCCAACTATGGCCAGCAGATGGCAGCATTGTATCACTTTTCAATGGGCTCCCGGGTATCAAATTACATGAAAACATGGTGGATCTTAGGAAATAGAACGTTTTCAAGGATGACGTGAATGATCAAAGCATTTGTCACATTAAATCTAAATTCACACAGCGTCATTAAATAAAAAAATATTAGTGTCAAAGTCACTGTTGTGCATAAAATGTATCTTTACACAAAAAGCTTGTTTTCTTTCCCCCCAAACACCCCCCCCCCAACACCCCCATTTTCGCTTGGTGTTACTCAAATTTCCTATTTTCGAATGGTGATTACTAAAGAACGGAATAAGGTAGAATCATACTTTTTTCTAATGAAAGAATGCAGGGTTTTTCCTATGCAGAAAATTTGGAGGCGGCCGCCACCACCTAATTTGCTTGCCACCTCCAGCCTGAGCGAATGATATCGCTCAACACAGCCAGCTTGGCAGCAACGTATTTTAACTGCAGTTGCAGCGTTGCGTCATTATGGAGGTGCTATATCAACAGCAGTACACCGGAAAGACTTGAAGCAGCACGGAGCCTCCGTTCGGCCTGCCGATGGACATGGCTCCAGCTTCGGGTATATCAGCTTTAGAGACCGCAGGAAGCCTTCAGCTAGGCTGATGAGTGAGGACGACTAGCCGTTGACTCTTCGCGGCCAAAATAAATTAGACTGCTGGTGTGTTCCATTTGAGCACTCGCGGTGAGCTTCGCGTGCCTGTAGTGTCATGATGGCAGTATTTCATCCACAGTGGAAATGCAAAATGTTTGTAGTCTGTATATATATTGTGCATATTTTACATGACGCTCGCAGGCTGTCGGGCGTCTCGTCTTGCTTGTTAAACCTAGAAATAAATTTTTCATCTATATGTCAAAGCTTATGTGCATTTGATGGGCTATACTTTAAAACATCGCCATATGATGAAACGTACATTCATATTTTGAATCTTGGAAAAAACAGTAGCTAATACTTCCCACTTGTGAAATGTTAGGGCAGAACCGTTTTAATGAATGAATGCTTTAACCTGATAATAGTCATATTCTTATTGGAACTATCATCACCATCATCATCGTTATTATTATTATTATTATTGGAACATGGGAGTATTATATGTTGGATTTAAAAAATGAAAGAGTCAGTTAATTTAAAGAATACCTGCACGTCATGGCGCATAGTCAGGATTAAGGATGTTCAATACCACTTTTTTTCCTACCAATGCTCAACTTTTGAGTAGTCACCGATACTGATACCAGATACCGATACCACTAGTAAATAAAATTCCCCACCCAAAAATGACAGATGATTTTAAAGAAAGACCTTTATATAACCCAATATATAATTTTCCCTTAACATTGCATGAAATTAATGGCAATTCATATAATTTCTCATTTCTTGTTCCTGATCGTAAAACGGCTGCAGGAGGGCGGCTGATAATGGTATCGGTCACCGCCGCGAATACCAATACCTTCAAATAAGACTGTATTGGCAGCAATACCTGGTATCGGTTGTCACCCATTATGTTAGGATGGTACCACCTCTACCTCAATTTGAGCCAGGAAAAACCCTGGAATGGAATCCAATATTTGATATGTTATCCACCATGTTTATGTAATATTCCGTTTGCCTTGAAAGATGAGTGAAAATGCTCGAAATATATATATATTTTTAAACATTTGTAAAATGTATTTCCCTTTTATTATTATTTTTCAAAAAAGGACATTGCTTCAAAATGCCAGTGCAGAAAATACTCAAACATAAATTATGATTCAGTTAGTAGTTTGGTCTGTAGAAGAAAATGTAGATAATTGTCCCCAAGTCAAAGCAGCTGCTTACAAATGTCCTAAAAGGATTAAACACAATGTTTACATGGAGCCATGTATTTCAATTAGAATGAAACCAAATTAGCAAATGTGTGGGGGTGGGAGGTGTTAACTCCATATGAAATCACAAGGCTAATTGGCTTCAAATATCGATTATCAGTCGTCTTGACTACTGTATCTGTTATCTGTGTCAGTCCTGGAAAAGCATTTCACTATAGAACAATAATATTAATTTGACATATACAAATAAAACATGTTACAGACTGTAAATAGGACAAGTGAATGAATGTCTTACCCAGTAAACACTGAGGACGTTCAACTGTCTTGATCCGGAGTGACCAGTGAGGCGCATGGAGAGGGTCAAGGTCACTGTTAAAAACACATTCAAGAAACTTTATCGAGAAGATTTTTTATTTGTATTTTTTTGCACGTTTAATTCATTCACTTCCAACCATTTTTGCTCCTGGCCGTTTTACTGGATTTTGACTGATTTTGCAAAGCCCACAGAATATTGTGTTCTATTGCTATAAAAACATGGAACCTACCAAAATAAATAGTCTTTTCTTTCATCAGGATTTTTTAAAATATTTTTATCCGTTTTCGTTTTGCAGCAATTATATAGGTAAGTTTCATCATTATTCACAAATCTTTTGAAAACACTGGGGAAAAGAGCTTGTTGCAGCCCTGGTTGATCTCTTATACTCTACTGCTACCTGCTTGCCGTTTTTTGTAATAACTAACATTGCGTTAAGCAACCTCTTCAGGTCAGAGGCTGCATCAAAGCATTCTTTATGCTCTAGCATAAAAAAAAAACATAAAAAAGTATAAATACATTTTTGGGACCATGGTAATATTTAAAATATAACTTTTTTATACGTTTTTGGGAGCAAATTAGTTAAATTTTAAAAACATATTCATGTCCCTAAGTTATTACAGCTTTGTTAATGCCCCTTTGCAAAAGCTACACCCTCAAATATTTTGGAATGCTTGATGCTACAAGCTTGGCCACACCTACTTATGTTTGGGCAGTTACACTCTTTTTTTAATTTTCTTTGCATCATCTCCACCATCATGTTGGATGGGGAGTGCTGATGCACAGCCATTTTGTTCAACTGAATTCAAGTATGGGCTCTGATTGGGCCGCTCAAGGACATTCACAGAGTTGTCCTGAATCAATATTGTTCCAACTTGCCATGGGCCGATTACCAGTTTGATGGTTTACCGCAGTATTAAAGACTCTAAGCTTCAATAAACTGGCTGGTTCAATAAATCGGTAGATGTAGCTCTAAAATTGAAAATGTTACACAGAATCCATGAGATTGGTATCAGTAACGGCCGCTCACACTCATGGATGATCGTATTGGAAATGAATACAATCCAGATTGGAACACCATACTAATTTTTATATTTGGTCAAAAGTAACACTTGTATTATAGTGTCTGATGTGACATGGATCAGTCCTAATGGAAAACAAAATAACACAAGGAGGAAAGAGTGTCAGGTTCAGGTTGAAGGACTTTCTTACCTGTAGACATCATTGTCCAAAACTGTGCCTTCTGTCAAGTCAGGCCAAGTTGTTGAAAGATGAAGCTCACTTCAAAAGGAAAAGACAAATCAGTTTTGTTTTTGTTTTTTGGTAAAGGATCATGTACAGTGTATGTTAGTTTTAATATGGGTGAAGTGAAGTTGTTATTAAAAGTAAAAGCACCCTTATTATGTCAGCTTTTCATGATGTAAAAAAATGAGAACTTCCTAAAAAATTTCACGTTGCAGGTCTCAAGTCTTTTTGGGTAGACTTATCAGCATTCAAGATTGAACATGTTTAATGTCATGTAGTGCTGTCACTATCAAATATTTTTAGAATCGATTAATCAATTGATTATTCAATCGATTAATCTACTAATCTTGTTCATTTTAATTTTGCATTAAAGTGTATTACAAAATAATTTCTTCCCCTGATTACTGTTTATTAACCAGTGATTTGTGTTTACTTCGTACCTTGTATTTGTATAGTGATTAAAAAAGGGGGGGGATTGATGTTGTACTATATTACCGGTTTGGTCATTGTTTTCCAAAGTAAAAACATGTTTGCAAACGTCTTATTTTTATTACACATAGTAGATAATCAGTCTTTCATGAAGGACTACAGAAAGCACTACAAAAGTACTGTTGATAGGCTGAAATCTGAGGATTTGGACATTTTTTAATTTAAAAGGAACCCGATTGTAATGTTATGTTATGTAATATTAATAAATCATTTCCAGTTTAATAGATTTTGCAGAAACTTTATTTGGACGTACGGAGCCATTGTTATTTACGTCGTAACGCATTCAGTGTGTAGTGACGTAGAATGGTGGCTGGCTCTCTGCCGAGCAATGTGAAATGCCTATAAAGAAAGCAAGGTAAGCCTCGTAGCGTTCCATAAGAAACAACATACAATCGGAAGTGTCACCCTCTCCCACGCCGTGCTCTTGTCATTCACCAGACGCATTCAAGAGTTTTGATCATCCCTTTATGAGAGTATAGAAGAGTTTAGAAGTGTATGTGCCTTAAATTGTAGTTTGAGGTATTTTTCTTTCTTTGAAATGTTTTTTTTTAAAGGAAAAAAAGAAAAGACAACTAGATGTGCAATTTCAGAAATTGCACGGGAATGCTGAAAGCTGAATGCTAATAGCTGAATGCTAATATTTGAATGCTTGTGAAGTAAATTGAAAGATAAATTATGTGAAAATTACTAATTATTATTTGTAGTTGAATGATAAATGAAAAAAAGAAAACTTCAACTGCAACCAGTCTAACACAGGATTCAAACCCCCAGCTCCTGTCTACTGGTCCATGCTCCGCTGCACTAGCTACTAGCCACGGTGCTGTTATTATTGAAGTGTTGTGAAATATGGTATTGAAGGATGTCTTGCTGAATGCCAATGAACGTGTCATTGAAAATGAAATGCGTTAAATATATAACGTGCGTTAAATGAAGGATAATGAAAGATAAATTGTGTGAAAATTACACATTATCAATTGTAGATGAATGGAAAAAAAGCAAACTGCAATCAGTCTAAGGTGGTATTTGAAACCTTGCACCTAACTCACCAGTCCTTTGCATTTAGCACTTGCTGTCATAGAACAATCTATGACATTGTATGCAATTGTAGTGAATACTACAGTATGATACAAAGCTGAAAATATTGATTAATATAGAAAAAAACATCATGCTAAATGACATTGAATACAATGAATGTTAATGGGGTACTCAACACTAATTCAACTTTTTTTTTTTTTTTGCTGATCAACTGTATATTCGGGTGTCTATTAATGCTTTCTACATGTTCTGGTGCTTATTTTGGCATTTTAACTAGAAACCTGATGTCAAATGACATTTAATAAACTGGATGTTACATTATTGGACAATGACTATTTCTGAAATTGAAAACATTTTCCAACGATGATTTGAACCCACACACTGGGATGTCTCCGCAATGCCAGGGAAGTGTTTTACATGTGAGCTAACTTGACTCATTAAAAGACATGGCTTATGGCGTATTTATGTTGAATAATGTAGCATTATACTGAAAGCAATCAATACTGAATGGGGTTATATGCGCTTTATCATTTCAGTGAAATAATAATGCATTTACTGATATGATCGTCAGTTGGTAAGCATGTAAATCACTTAGCATAATGGCCATGGTTACATTTGCAATGTACAGTCCGAGGTGGGATTTGAACCATGACCTCCTGCTTAATGGACAATGCACTTTACCAACTGCGCCACTGAGCACTATTAGACAGCTGGTAATGATGATAAGTTGTATGTATGGGAGTGGGCGTGAAAATGTATACTTTGTTTGTTCCATTGAAAATGAATGGGGAAAAGTTTATATTTAACATCAAATTGTGCCAAAACGGTAAGTAATGTGGAATCAGAAGATATGAACCCAGGACGGTGTGAATTTTGAAGCAAGTATTATGTGGGAGTTTTTGCACGCCGAAAAAGTGTGGAGAAAAAAAATCTGAATAACATTCAGCATTCCCACAATTACGAAACTACAGTTACATCCCTCATAAATAATATTTGGGATGGACGAGTTATCAGCCTAATACCAGGACTTATTTCAAGGCATCTGCACATGTGACGGCGTCCGTTACCAGTATCTTTTTTGGACGCTTTACAAGCAGGAACTGGAAATTATAATAGCGAATAGTGAAAAAAATAGAAAATTGCCATTAATTTCATGTAATTTTAAGGAAAACGCTATATTAAGATATATAGATATATCTTTAAAATGATCTGTCATTGTTTAGTTTTTTTGTGTGTGAAAATTGTATGGATCAAAAGTACTAGAGGTATTGGTACTATATATCGGTGACAACTTAAGAGTTGAATACTCGCACCGATATCGGTCTGGTAAAAAGTGGCAAAAATATCACTCACCAATGGCTACGCCTGAACTAGCCATGGCCGATTGTATTCCAGCAAGTATTACATGTCCTAGTATGAAGTATGAAAGTAAGGACACAGTACAGTGTTATAGTGTTTAATCTACAGTATGTAAATATAAATATATAAAAATATAAATAAAGTTGTCATGAGCACACAGTTGTCTGCGCATTCTTGGACATAAACTGTATTATACCGATGAAATTCCTTGTTCCTCGCCGCTTATCCGGTTAGCCTCAAATAGCTTTCAGATAACATCCTGACTCTGCTAGCTTCCACTGCAGTGGAGTCACAGACGCCCGTGAGTGGAATCGAGTGAGCAGCAATGCATCACGTAAGCAGAGCCACAATCTGTGGTGTGTTAATTTGGGAATTATCAATCAAGTATTTTGGCTCACTTTCAACTTGTTTTCATCCTGTTTGCAGGATTGGCGAGTAACAGAATACATGTACCACCGTTACGTAATCAGATTGCAAAAAAAATGTAACTGTATTCCATGACAGTTACAGGAAAAACCATTAAATCAGATTACAGGTACATTTATTAGAAATGGGGATTACTTCGAGGTATTACAATTTTTACGATGCGAGAGAGAGAGAGAAGGACAGGGTGAGAGAGAGCGCGTGCAAGCCCGCGCGAGTGGGACCTTTGCTACATGTCCAGCGGCTTGCTACGCACTGTAGCTTCTTGCTAGCTAGCCCGCTAGCCTACAACCATAATGTGAGTTAAACCTTCCAAACAAATCTTCCTCCCACCAATTCACTATCTAAACATCACGCACAACATATACACTGCTAAACTTGTGACTGGGATAAAAGTTCATTTTGCAGTTGATGTCACACATCGTCATCGGACTGTGGACTGGACTGGACTGGACTGGACTGGACTGACTGTCTGACTACCTACCTACCTACCTACCTACCTATCTATCTATCTATCTGTGAGGTGTGGTTGCTTCCAGTGACAGTTCAAAAACAGCAAATGGCCTTAAATCAATCAATCAATCAATCAATCAATCAATCGCCTACATGCTTTTTAATTACACAAGGATTTTTGCTATTTGTAGGCTGCCCGGGTCCTTATCACCCGCAAATAGCAGGGGCACATTGTATAGAATATATATGGTGGTGATATTTATTTTTATTTTGTCTTCATGAGCATACTCAATATTGGAGTAATCCAAAAGTAATCCAGTTACATTACTTTAATATTATGGTACTTGGATTACATTAGTAACTAATTTTTTTAGCAGTTAACTTGTAACTGTAATGGATTACATTTTAAAAGTAACCATCCCAAACCTGCCTGTTTGAATAATGTGATCCATGATATTTTTTTCTTAATATTCGTAATAGACAGCGTTACGGGCGTAACGAGGCAGATTTGAGTGATTTCCATAAAAAAATATTGGCAATTTTTAACAGTTGTCAGTTCTTTGTAAGTAATCAGGGTTTTTCCTGGCTCAAATTGAGGCAGAGGTGGTATCATCCTGACTATGATGGGTGACTACCGATACCAGGTATTGGTATCGGTAGTCACCCATCCAATACGTACCAATACGAGTCTTATTTTAAGGTATTGGTAATCACGGCGGTAACCGAGGCCGTTTTATGATCAGGGATAAGAAATGAGAAATTATATGAATACAAAGTTGCCATTAACTCTTTGACTGCCAAGCATTTTCAGAAAAGTAATCCTACCCCTTATTCGTTTTATGTTGATAAAATGATCAAGTTAATGTATTTTAGCAAAAGGAAATGTATAAACAAGTGCACTTTAACATACACACATTTGCCAGCGACATATGTACATGAAATTCATAAGCATAAACCATAATACATTTATAAATCATATCCTCATACTCACATATACAATTTTCATTACACTCATACCGATACATCTAAAGAAATTACAGCATATGTACAATTTTAACAGCTCATGTCTGATGTATTTTTTTTCAACTTTTTTTTAAATTCAGCAAGTGACTGACATCTTAGCAGATCAGTTCCAAAATGATTCCACAAATTAACAGTTTTTACAGAAACACACCTTTGCTTAAGAGTAAAATTAATAAATAAATAAAAACTCACATTTTGTTCAGACAAAGTATTCTGGGGGAAACCCTGCATATGGTGCCCAAAGTGCTTTACAATGCCTCACATTCACCCATTCACACACATATTCATATGCCAGTGGTCTGCTGCTGCCATACAGGGTGCTGCCAGGTCCACCGTGAGCAAATCTGGGTCAGTGTCTTGCTCAAGGATACTTTGCTATGGTCACAAGCGCTGAGGATCGAACCCACAACCTCACGATCGGGAGATGACCACTCTAACACTGAGCCATGCTGCCCCATGATGTAATACATACTGTTAAAATTAACATATAATGAACATATCAATTCACCTGATGGTTTCTTCACATGCACCAAATGGAAGCTTCCCAAACTCCTCCACTCCCACCTCAGCTCCAAGAAGGTTGTCAAAGTCTGCAAAAAATCCACAAAGAGGATCAGTTAACCGAGTTATAGTTGTGTATTAATAATAACTTTATTTATATAGCAAGTGTTTTACAAGACAGAATAACCATATATAAAATAGGGATGCAACAATAATGGATAATTGCCACAATATCGTCGTCGTCATGTCACTATATTAAAAACAGAAATATGTTAAAAAGGTGAGGTTGTATTCCATTTGTGCAGTTCTAGCACCCAAATTTAATTAGGAATGTTTTGGTCACTTTGGCGGTTATCACTCTCATAAGTCATACATGCAAATATTTTTCAGAACCTCCATCATAAAACATTACTTTGGGCCCGCTTCAGCCGAACACAACACTGTAAACTACATATCTTGCGCTCCTGTTATATACAAAAACAATGTTGTGCATTTTTTAACAGTAGAGTGAGTCTTTATACTGTATTGTGAGCTTTTTTAAGATTGCCAACCTCCCCACAAAATCATAATTATCGTATCGTGAGGTTCATATCGTGATATTTATTGTATGTGACTTTTAGATATTGTTACATCCCTAATATTAAACTCAATAACAATTTAAAAGCTTTATTATACCAGAAAAAAAAATACAAGGGAAAAAAGAAAAGAAAAAGAAACTAGAGCAGCGACAGAATAAAGGGCCCTCGCAACCCTGGCTACTTTGGGGTACTGGCATGTTGGGATACTGTTACATAGAACAAGGACCGTCTAAAATCTACATATATGCATACATTTCCATGCTTATTCCTTCATTCTACCCCAGTTAAATGTACAAACAGGACACCATACATTTACCACCTCCATTTCAGTTACACTAAAGCGACTGAGGGTGTTTTACTGTTGTTTGGATTGGAGTATACATCAGCATTTCCATTCCTAAATCGTAGCCGCCGCACCTTCATATTTCCAATTAAAGCAGTTTGAAGCTGGAGAGGAGTGCAGCTAGCCACGAAGCGTGACACCGGATGGATGGTGAAAAAGACGACCAGACAGCAGGGCTCGACAGTGTGAGCAATTTACCACAAAAGCGGTCAACTTTACTGTGTTTTGTGATCCAACAAAAATCACACATCACAAGTGCATGTTTTAATTAGTAGTGCAACAAATCTTTGAGCCGTGACGCGTTCGGACCAAGTGATAGGACGGGTCAAGCTGGCCACTACGCACTGATGAGGCTAACTTCAAAATAAAAGGCAACAAATTATAATACATGGACATTGGACGTTTTATTTTGAAATTGACCCTCGTTGCGTGGCGTCTAACTTGACTCGTTACGGTCGTGGCCGTTTGTTTTTATCCCCTCGTGTGGTGGGGTCCCTCAACGACCAAGATCAACAAACACCATCCCGAAATCATATTCAATTAAATTCAATTCATTAATGCAAATGTAAACATTGGCGTCTCTTGCAAGACACGAGATGCATTTGTCTTGCGAGATGTCCGTCGGACATACGCGCACAGAACGAAGTCCATCAATGCATTTAACGTTAAAAATTGAAAATATAATATACAAGTGATCATTTGGCAGAAATACTAAAGGAAGTGGTACTAAAATGGAAACAGACAAAATTCAACCAGATCAGCCAAAAACATTGTCAATGCCTCAAATGCAGCTGGATTGTCAAATAATAGATTATTTAAAATTGACCAACAGTGCCTAATGTATCACACATTACCCAAGAGTAATGGAAAGTACCTCACTTATATGCAGCCCATCTTTTGAAATGGTAAATAAACAGAATTTATGTAATGAGCTTTACTATATAAAATATAATGAATAAAACCCATGATCGTAGACTAGTCTAAAAATGGCATAGGCCTCTGTGCTGTACGAAAAAGCAACTAAAATCAGAAAAAAAAGAGAATCAAATCAAATCATGACCCTAAAATCAAAAGACAAATTTAATCGAAGATTTGGTAGTGTACAAAAACCTGACCGATTGCCACCAAAATTTAAGTGAAAATGGATATAACTAGTCTGTTCAGAGTCTTAAAATATTAGAACAGATTAAATGGAACTTGCAATAGTTTGGCAGTTTTTCCTGTAGGATTTTTTTCAGCAGCTAACTTTGAGTTGCGAAAATTCTGTAGATTTTTTTTCAGGTCGTGCATGGGGTGGTGGGGGCCGACAGACACTAATTTGTCAATGGCAGGGGTCGGGGGGTTGGCGTATGCAGATCTCTACAATTAACTTTTACACTAAATTTTTCAGTTGGTCGCAACCTTTTCTTGGGGAGGTGCATCATGAACATATTTGCATACCGTAGGCTTAAATGACAAAGATTGATAGTGACTCGAGATATTGACTTTGTGATTCAAAGTTGGCGATTTGATTAACTTGGTAAAAAAAGCATGCAACAGAAAATAAGGGCTGTTTTCAAACTAGTGATCTACAACTTAAGTAAATATTGCGCTCTATGAGTCCCGACTAAATGTGCAACTTTGACTGACAGGCGACCTTTGGTTGAAGTAATAGATTTCATGGTTCTATGGGCAATAATAACTTTTAATTTGTCGCTCCGGGTCACGTCCACTTCCATTCAACAATAATTTCCTTCTGCCGTCCGTCATAGGGCAGTCACGTGATTACGTGACATCAGTGCAAATGGTCAATACAGTATTTGCAAAATATTTTACTGCAACAAGAACTATCTGCAACAAGCAGCGGCTGGAAAAACAAGTCCATTATTTTATGCAACTTTAAATTTGAATTGAAAAAATGGGTGTTTATTTTATGTTAACATTATTTTGTTCAACACAGTGGGTCCAGCCCTTATAGTGAGGCCTCCCAACCTTCTTCCCCTTGGGAAAACCAAAACTTCACACCCTGCACCATCATAACCAATCAAATTAGTGTTTTCCCAATCCGGAGTACGTGAGCACATTGAAGCTCAGATGACTGATGAAAATAAAACTGTTATTCTTGTTCAGTGTGTGCCTGTTAGACTAATCTAAAGTCACTGCAGCTTTGGGTAACAAATGTTATAAGATTTATATATAAGAAAGGCAGGTGTATTCTTTATTTTTGATTCATTTACATACCAACTACTAGAACAGAGAATTGAAGTCATTAAATTAGGTATTGTAAACCTAAGTGACTAGATGTACCATTGATTGTAATTAGGTAAAATAGAAAAGTGATTTCACCCCATCATTACTCTTGATATAAGTCATCTTTTAGACCTTAATAAAAAGCCCACATCATTTACATAGTTAAAACATTTTAAACATTCAATGCATTGATGGACTTCTGTCTGTGTGCGTATGAAATGACTGATTGCCTCGCAAGAGACATCCATGTTTACATTCGCATTAGCGGCTAACTGCTAACGTTGGAGACGGCCGTATCATACAGTGACGGTATAATTAACTAGCAGTTTCTTGGCCTCCTTACTCCTTAACGCCCAATTCACACAGACTGGGGGTGGGGGGGGGTCGCGGGGGGAGCGGGGATGTGGATCGGTGGGGTGCCTGGCGGGCCTGCAGTGCACCGTCCTGCTGCGTTGGGTTGGGGGCGCGGGCCGTGTTGGGGTGGGGGGCGCTCCTGCTCCTGGGTTTGCTCTCCGGCCGGTGTCCCCTGCGGGGCCCGGGGGTTGTCCCTTGGCGCGGCCGTGGCCTGGGGGGCCCTGAGGTGTTGCGCTTGCTCTGTCCTGGCAGGGGTCGACGGCTCCCCTCTTTGGTGGAGATTTTCATGCATGCCAGATCCACCACACCAGCTCTCTATCGAAACTCAGACACAATCTGCTTCTTCCTCTGGTCGTTGAATCGGTGGAGGCTGGTGTCTGTGGATCTCACTCTGCTTCGTCTGTCCTTCCTTCCTTTCCTCAGTCTCTCCTTTGGTCTCTTGAGGTCTCCCTGATTTGTGGGAATTTTGATGTTTCTGGAGTTGGTGAAAGACTCTGGTTGGTAACCCGGTGGGTGGTGTCTGGTCGGTGCTGGATTTCACTTTACTTTCTTTTCTTTGGTCCTTCCTCGGGTCTCCTGACGGCCTCACGACTCTGGCTGGATTCTGAAGTGTTCGGTTTAGGTGAACGGTATGGGATTTTTTAATAGGTTTTAGGTGAACTAATGAATACACACTCACACACACATGCACATACACATACTCACCCACTTACAAAATAAACATTAATAAAAAAATAAAATAAAAAATAAAAATAAAAAAGAGAGCAATGATGATGAAATGTCAAATCGGTAAAATTACCGAATGAACAATACTGAGCTCTCCAGGAAAGGAAAGGAAAAAAAAAAGAAAGAAAGAAAAAAAACAATACATAAAAAAAGGAAAAAAAAGTATTTGTGTCTATTTTCGTTTTGCAGCAATTAGCATTAGAATATAGCTAAGTTCCATCATTATTCACAGAGCTGTTGAAAACACTGGGAAAAAGCAACATGGCCCGGGCTGATCTCTTATGCTCTGCTGCCACCTGCTGGCAGTTTTTTAAAATAACTACTAACGTTTTAAGTGATCTCTTCAGGTCAGAAGCTGGATCAAAGCCTTCTGTATGTTCTAGCATAAAAAACATTAATATGTTTTTGGGAGTGAAGGACAAAGTATTTAAAAAAATGTTTGTACGTTTTTGGGTTTGAATGAGTTAATTTGCAATTGAATATGATTCCGGGATGGGGAAAAAAACAAACGTCCACAAAATACCGTGGATCGTAACATTGAGTAAAGTTAAACGACACGCCACCACGCGGTTCGAAGGTCAATTTCAAAATAAAAGCCTACCAGGGCTATTACATTGACATCAATGTATTATAATTGGTAACCTTTTATTTTTTAAGTTGACCTTAGCAGTGCGTAGTGGCCGTCTTGACTAGTTCTCGCACTTATCCGAAATGCGTCTGTAACGAATATTGCCAGTCACCCTCAATTTTTTTTTTGTTCTCCTTTCCTCAAACATTTCACTCTTGGAAATATGCGCAAGGCCAACCTTGGGTGGGGTCGAGAGGTCTCAATTCTCCCCCTTTTTAACCTCCGCCAGAGACGGAAGGCATTCCGCACTTTTGAAGTCAACCACCGGCCATGTCACCAGGATGTGAATGTTTGCTTTTCACCAGCCAGAACCACGAGTTTATGGCACCAAAGTATTTTATCGCAAAGCTCCATCTCCTCCCCTGTCGAGGTTGTTGATTAAATCATAGATAACAACAAACCAGATGGTCTATTTAAACCCAGGTCAGTCACATTCAAGCGTTCTTAAAAGTTACATGTGACTACATTGCCTTCAAGTGGGGACGATCGGAACTGCCCTCACATGGAACACCTATGACCCACAAAGCAATCTTACACATTTTACCTAAGAAATTCATCATATACAAGTGAAATTACGCACAACTGAATGTTTCACACCGTGTATGTTTTTTTTCTTTGTTTGGAAAAGAATGTCATATGTATTTCCACCTCAAGAGAGTTCTTAGATACTCCGCAAAGAACGAAATGATCTCCTGATGCATTATTAGTCGATATGGGTAACTATAACGTGTTTTGCTTGGAAGAACTTGACTTGCCAGCCTGACCAAATGTATTTATTAATTCTTTAAATAATTTGAGTTTAAAAGGTCTTAGAGTTGAGTCGCGTCAAAGAGGGAGGGGTCGGTCCTCCCTTCTTGAACACGCCCCACAACTTTAAAACAGCAGACGCGAGTTTTGTTCGTTCTCTCGTTTTCCGCCGCTGTTCCTGTTTATTATCCACCTTCTCCCCTCCGTCTGGCCCCAAACTGACAAAAAGACTTCCCGATGCCGTGCCACGTTCTCAACCACGTGGCATCTTTGTTCCCTTAACGACCGAGTGTCCCGGACTTGGCGATCGCACCGCCGCCGCCGTGCACCAAATCCCGGCGTGCGCCCTCACTGTCAGACGGACACATCTTGTTGGTTTTTTCATTTTTTTCTTTTTTTTTGTGTTCGTCTCACCTCGGCAACAGTCGCCGACGAACTTTTCCGTGACCCCGTGTGTCACCCAGCAACCACAGTTGAACGAACACGCGCAATTCCTCAGCGTCAAATAGCACCTGCTCCCAGTGACCCATCGCAGCGAGAGCTGGTTCAACGGCTGGTCTCCCTCGGAAAACACACACGCGCAGCGGATCTCGGCCTCAGTAGCGGGTTTTGGCCAGCTGATACGCGGATCTTCTCGCGCGCCGAGAGGACAACTCTGGCTGAAGTCCTGACCGCGCCTGAGTCGAGCTGTGTCGCTCCTCGTCCAACTGTGGAACAATTTTTATATTTTGTTCTTTTTGCTTTGTTTTTTTTTGGAGCAGTTATTTTTTTCTTCAACCGATTTTCCCTCCGTCCGCTCGATCCAACTCACTCCAGTAAGTTGCACGTCTCAGAGCCAATTTGACATATCGCTGGTGCAATTTCCATTTCAAATATCTCACAGATTTGGCAAGTCAAACCTTTCCTTTCTACCTTGTTAAATTGTTCCTTTCTTATTTCTATTAGTTTTAGATTTATCCATTTTCTTTCCACCGTATGATAGTTAGATAGGCAGCATTTTGATTATGTAGGTGTAACCGTAGTGAATAAATGCATGATTTTTAAAAAATCTAATTCAGTCTCAATCGTGCTTGTGTCCGAGTGGATTAGTAATCCTTTTAGTAATACAAATAACCACAAACATTGAATGTGGCGACTTCAGATTATGGATAAATAAACGAGTATTTGCTGTGATCGCGAGATGCTGTGACTATCGCGAGACCAACAGCGAGACCGGGAATACCCAACATGGCGGCGCCCTGCCGCTAAGATAGAACTAGCTCTATTATGCAAAACCAAATCCGAATTTAACCACCATATATCTTGGCTTTTCTCTTCTCTCTTTCATCCGGCAGATTTGGAATACCACCCAGCGTGAAGGATCTTGAACGTTTCATCGACGGATATTTTTACAGCTGCACGATGGGAGGATCCTTCCTTCGAGAAACCTTCCAAGAAGAGAATAAATGAATCAGCAACGGACACGGACGATCTAACCACTACGAACGTTTCGGTCAGTATGCTGGACTCCATAAATAAGAAAACTAGATGTCCTCTGCCTCATCGGCGAGGACGTTAAAGAATTAAAGGTAAGCTTGGAATTCGTCCGCCAACAGGTAAGTGACCTCCAACGAGATAATGCCAAGTTACGCTCTTCACTCGCGGCTGTTTCAGCCGAGTTGGAAACTATTAAAAAGGAGAATAAAACGCTAAAAGAAACTGTTTTGGATGTCCAATCCCGTAGCATGTGGGAGAATTTAATATTCTCAGGCATACCTTAAATAAAAAATTATGACGATGTCGTTAAAAATTCCTCAGAAGACGGTAAATAATATCTCTTTTCACCAAGTACATCGGCTTGGAGCCCGTAGGGGCAACAAACCCCGTCCTATTTTCGCTAAGTTTGAGCATTTTAAACAGAAATAATTTGTTAAAAGTAAAGGACGGGAGCTTAAAGGGACCTCTTTTGGAATGAATGACCAATTCCCGAGAGAGATTAATGAGCGGCGAAAGGTACTGTTTCCTATAATGAGATAAAATAGGCAGGAGGGTAAATGGACTACGATAGTCATTGATAAGCTATAACATCGATGGCCAACTATTCCGGAACCTCAACTCCACTCCCTGGCTGTTCTAATTGGCATTGGTGGAACTAAACTTTGTTTGATTATTAGATGTATACATATACTGTATATGTGGTTATAAAACCTAAAATATGAATACTCATTTTGTTTAGGCTATATTACAAATATAATATTAATACATAACTACATCTAAAATATATTTAAACAAAAAATCTCGCTTAGGTTATCAGTTACTGGTGTATTGTTTATGTTTAATCCCCCGCTAATTTCCTTCACTTTCACCTCCCTGCCCGTTATATTTACTTACACGTTACCTCATATTTTACACAAATTACATAAACCACCTAACCACTTTGATTCTATCCTATAACATGCCAATATTAACAAATAGCCTATACAGATATATACACAGGACTAAGTCTATATTGTTTGTATGCATAAATTAGTTCTGGTTTCCTGGAATGTTTGTGGCGCTCGCTCACAGGCAAAAATAATTTAAAAATTGACCATCTCTTAAAATTAAAAGCAGATATTTGTCTCCTACAAGAAACCCACCGACAAAAATCTGAAGAAAAATTACTTATTGATAAGAATTTTAGTCAAGCGTACTCTTATACCAGTAGACAAAGAGGAGTCTGTATACTCATACATAATAAATTATTCTTTACTTTAAATAATACAATAACAGACCCAGAGGGTCGGTACATTATTATTCATGTGACTATATTTAATAAAATATATACATTTGGTAATTTATATGCCCCTAATAATGATGATCCGGCCTTTTTCCATGAATTTTTCTCTATTATTTTTGGAGGAGACTTTAACACAGTCTTTTATCCGTTAATAGATCGTTCTAATAATACAACATGTATAAAGGGATTACAATCTACTAAAGTAATAGGGGAATATATGGATGATTTTGGCCTCGTCGACAGCTGGAGACTTAGAAGGAATTTACCTTAATTTTTGCTGTGCACCGGTCTTTTTGAATAATTGATTTTTTTTCTTACAAACAACTCTATTGCTGATAAAACTGTTACAAAAATACATCCTATTATTATTAGCGACCATGCACCAGTCTCCCTTACCCTACAAGTTGTTTTACACCTTTAAACAACCCCCGACATGGCGTTTTAACATCTCACTGCTAAACGACGCAGAGTTTGACAAAATTTTAAGAAGAGAGTGGGCAGACTTTTTGGAAATAAATGACTCTCCAGACTTATCTCCATCTCTTCTCTGGGAAGCGGTAATTAGAGGTAAAATTATATCATATTCATCTTTTTGAAAATTTGAAAAAGACTTGGAAGATAAAATTAAACAACTGACGGATGAGTACGCAATAAACCCAAATAACCATATATGGACTGACTTACAAAATACAAAAATACAGTTAGACGATATGCTATCTAAAAAGACAGAGTTTATAATACAACAATTGAGATACAACAACTTTGAATGTAATAACAAATCTGGTAAATTTCTTGCAAACCAACTTCAACGCAATCGGGAAAAATCTCTTATAACGGCTATTAAAGAGACAACTGGGGAATGCACACAATCACCAGAAGAAATTAATCAAATTTTTTATAACTATTATCGCAACCTATACTCAGAAACTAACAAGCCTAACCCTGAGCATATTGAAGCATTCCGCAGTAGCTTAAATATACCTCAGTTAACTACTGAATAGAAAGATATGTTAGATGTGCCACTTACTATAAACGAGCTGTACGGTGCTCTAGATAGTATGCCTAATGGCAGAGCACCTGGCCCGGATGGATATCCGGCTATTTTTTTAAGCACTTTTGGTTAATGCTTGCTCCACTATTCTTAAGAGTGGTAACAAAAATTTAAACTAATTGTTACATACGCCCACACATGAATACAGCACCAATTAAACTTTTATTAAAGCCAGAAAAAGACCCCACCCTTCCATCAAGTTACCGTCCGATTTCACTAATTAACACTGACATTAAAATTATCACTAAGGGCTATCGCATCTAGACTAGAAACAGTAATCTCGACATCATTCATAGCGACCAAACAGGCTTTATTAAAGGTTGTCACTCTTCTAATAATATTAGGAGGCTCTTTAACCTTATTAACATGTCACAACGGCATGATAAAGGCAGTTATTATATCATTGGATGCAGAAAAAGCTTTCGACAAAGTTAACTGGTCCTTCCTCTTCGCTGTTTTAAATACATTTGGCTTTGGGAAGTAATTTATTCACTGGGTGTCAGTATTATATGATTCTCCTAAAGCTACAGTTACTACTAATGGGATTATATCTCAGAGTTTTACTCTACAGAGAGGCACAAGACAGGGATGCCCACTGTCCCCTTTATTATTTGCAATATTTATTGAGCCGCTTGCATTAGCTATACGCCAGGAAAGAAGGATTCAAGGAATTCACTCTGGGGTAACATTTACATTATCTGTAAGTTAAAAGTATTATAAAGAAACAAATTCCAACACGTCGGGGCACGCTCCAACCACCTGTTTTAGCTAAAGATATTACCAAGCTTTCTCCGACAACAACAAAAAAACTCTCAAAAATATATAAGTTACTTTCGTATACTGATAAAATGTCTTTACCCATCTCAAAATGGGAAACAGACTTGTCTATAGCTTCGGAATCTGACTTTTGGATTCAAGTTTGTGATAACGTATTTTAAATGACAAAACACACAAATTTACAACTTATCCAATATAAAATAATTATTATCATAGATTATATCATACATTACTCAATATATGATGAAGAAAATGGGACTCTCAGACTCCGACATTTGTCTCCAGTGTTTACAAGACACTACAGACACTTATTTTCATGCTTTATGGTTATGCACTCCGGTTATGCATTTCTGGACTAAAGTCTTAGAAAAACTTTCCGCTATCTTGGACTGTAGGATAACTTTATCTCCAAACTTGTGTTTGCTAGGTGACCTAACAACAAATGACTTACCACATAAACAATTTCAATCTACACTTGTAGCCCTTACTATCACGAAAAAAAAAAAAAATCTTGTTAACTGGAAAAATAAACTTTGAATATCGACCAATTGTCTAACCTCCTCACAAATCACATTTTAATGGAAAAAATATCTGCCTCAAATAAAAACCAAATATCAAAATTTATAGAAACATGGTCTACGTATATAGAATCTTTTAATCTAAATCTGGTTACTTGATTCTGCCTGTTAGCGAGAGCCACCACATCGCGATAACTTACATTGCTGTTTCTGTATTTGGCAATTTGTAACTAATGGTTGTGTTTTTATAGTCAGGAACCCAGTTGCTGCCAGCAGGATTGAGCAGACTACATCAAATGACACCTTACGGTCACCAACTCCTCAAGATTCACTTCCAATGGGCACTAAGGGTTAATATTCGGAATCACTGCATGCCAGTGGGTTAACGCTATAGGTGCTGTCCCCCCTGGCTGAGCGTGGGCGGCTCTGCCCCTCTTTTGGCTGCTGGGTGGCGGCTGCGTCTTGGCCGTTCCCTGGGTCTCTTGGGGGGTGCTGCGTTGCGGTGCTCTCCCTGGTGTGCGGGAAGGCGCCACCCTGGCGCGGTCCGTCGCTCTGGGCCCGGCGACGCGGTTCGGGGCCTGTGGGCCTCCGGGGTGCCCCCGTGGCTCCCTCTTCCCCTTCCTCTTCCCCTCCCTCTTCCTTCCCCTTGCTGCCTCTCCCTCCTTGCCTCTCCCCGCCCATCCTCCGCCTCCCTGTCCCTTCTCCCTCGTTATCCTTCCTCCTCCTCTCCCCCTCTCTCTGCGGCCCTGCATCCAGGGGGAGCGGGGGCTGTGGGCCGGTGGGGTGCCTGGCGAGCTTGCCGTGCCCCGCCCGTCCTACTGCGTTGGGTTGGGGGCGCGGGGTTTGTCCCTTGGCGCTGTCGTGGCCTGGGGGTCCCTGGGGGGTTGTGCTTGCTCTGTTCTGGCCGGGGTCGACGGCTCCCATCTTTGGTAGAGGTTTTCATGCATGCCAGATCCACTACACCAGCATCTATCGAAATTCAAACACAATCTGCTTCTTCCTCTGGTCGTTGAATCGGTGGAATCTGATGTCTGTGGATCTCACTCTGCTTCATCTATCCTTCCTTCCTTTTCTCAGTCTCTCCTTTGGTCTCTTGAGGTCTCCCTAATTTGTTGGAATTTAGATGTTTCTGGGGTTGGTGAAAGACTGGTTGGTAACCCGGTGGGTAGTAGAGAATGTCTGGTCGGTGCTGGATTTCACTTTCCTTTATTTTCTTTGATCCTTCCTCGGGTCTCCTGACAACCTCACGACTCTAGCGGAGCGGCGAGGGCAACCGCGCCCACCTCACCTCCAGCCGCGTGGTGGTGCGGAACACTGGGGGCGCAAGGGGAGATGGGAGCACCAGGAGACGGGCGGCACCCCCGAACCCCAGGCCCGGCAGGGAAAGGTCCCGGTCGTCACGCTAGCGTACCTAGTTAACCCGGTGGGCCAGCTCTAATGTTAATCTGATATTGCCTCAAGGGCCAAATTAAATTACACGGGGGGCCACATTTGTTTGACACCCATGGTCTAAACAAAGTTAACATTTTCGTTTCATATTAACTCCGATGAATAATACACCCCCTCGATTTGGGATCATATTTTTGGGGGAAACAATGGGTATTATTCCCAGAATTTTTTGGTATTACAAAAATAATTGTGATTAATATTTTTTTCTCATGGAAGAGCCCTAATGTATACATTAGGGCTCTTCCAGTAATAAATGGCAGTTCAATGGAGTTAAAAAGAAAAGTGTAGGTCAAGAAAGCTGAGCATTATGTGTGTGTGCGTGTGTGTGTGTGCGTGTGCGCGTGTGCGCGTGTGTACGGGGAATTGTGAATGCAAACAAAATAGAGCTATTTGAAAATCACTATATAAACCTACCTGGAGGCTGCAGTGGCCAATAATGCTGCTGCCAGTCTTGAAGAATGTAAGTAAAACGGATTGCAATGTTGATTGGTGGCAAAGGGTATATGGTGTATCCCTAAAAAGATGGAGAGAAGTCAATTGTGGCAACACTGACAAATCCCGAGCAGTTACCGCTGCAAGGTCCCTATGGTACAAAAATAAATCATCATTATTATTATTATTATTATTATTATTAGGGCCCAGGCAGCTACCGCTGTGAGGTCCCAAAATAGAGATT
>NC_141250.1:1230000-1272500 GCF_054856555.1 Leptonotus elevatus
ATTTCCCTAGCACTCTTCAACCTGACATGAGTATATGAGTAGATAGATACATCGTGAGTTTGCGTACCCCGCGTTAAAAAAAAAAGTGTACTAAAAAATCTGATTTAATGTTTGTATTAACTATATCAATGCTAGCGGTCGACTGCGGTCGAGACAAACGTCACTTCCAAATATAAAGTCAAGGCCTTACTTAAATTTAAGTAGGCATTACGGTACATGACTTCGAGCCCCAAATTACACTTGAAAATGTGATACTTATATGAACTTCATTGCCTTTGATTAAAAAATGTTATGTAAAGCAGCCCCCCAATTACCATTCAATGACTTCCGTCAGTTACTGCACTGCTTTTTATATAGCGCTTTGTCTACGTTTACAGTAACAAAGTAAATTGCTTCGCATCAGCAAGTCCCAAACGTTATATCGTTAAGACAACAACTCAACAAGACATCAACATAATAAAATACATGAAATCTGAAGTGTAGAACGATACACTAGCCCAGTGGTTCTCAAAATTTGTTTTCAATGAGGATGTGAAATATTTTTTTCAGCCAAGTACCCCTAACCAGCACAAAGTATTTTGGGTTGGAGGGATTTACAACTGAGTGCTGTGCCACCATTGTCTGTTTTATTAAACTTATAAAAACATGTAACTAAAAACAAAAAAGAAGTAATCATAAATAAAGATTTGTGCACATAAAAAAAATATTATTACTATTAAGTGTCCTCCATAGGGGTCATAGTAAAGATCTGTTATAAAAAAAAAAAAATAATAACTTCATTTTAGATAAAGTTTTGAAAATAATTTCAAAACTTTATAATTATGCTACGTGGCATATGACAGATTTTTCACTTTTGATTATATTTGTATTCATTAATTTTGAGGATTGTATTTAACTTAATTCAATCGTGTGTTACCAACTAATGGAATTTTTTTAATTGGTCAACAATTCAATTTGTAATCTTAAATTGGTTCAACAATTCTCCTTTTAGTGTGTGGATCGAACCATTCTGGTATTGGAAGACTGGGTTTTTAGGACAATTAAATTTAATAGCCCACTGAATATAAAATTAATTTTATAAACTTATGTTTAACTGAAATATTTACATGATTTAATAATTATTTTTAGACGATTTTTACATGGATGCTGCATTTAAAATTTAATTAAAATGTATTTTAAAATCTCACATACCACGCAGTGCCTCCACGTACCCCCATTTGAAAACCACTGGCCTACTAAATATAAAATTAATCTTATGAACTTTAATTTTCTTGGAATATTTACATTATTTAATGATTTTTAAAATATTTTTACATTAATACTATTTTTTAAATTTATCTCACGTGCCCCCTGGAGTGCCGTCAAGTACCCCCATTTGAAAATCCCTGCACTAGCCTACTCAGAAAAACCTTTGGATATTTGCTTTTTAAGTGAAATTTTGTGGCTTTTTTGCCTTGCGCCAATGAAGTTTTATACTGTGTGTGTAAATGCTGTCTGTCGCTTCTGTCCTATAAACAAAACAAAGACTACAAAAAAAATATATCTATACATGTATGACATAGCAGTTTGGCTACGAGAATCCAGACTCATTGAGATCAAATAAAGTTCTCTCTCTTGGGAGAAATTAATGTAATCCACCTACTCCAAATTTGATAGAATTTGTCTTTCTGAAGTCTGACCTGGTAAGTCAAGTTCTCTATTCTAAATATCTTGAGGTATGGTACTGGTATCGGTATACTGTGCACACACACACACACACACACATACACACACACACACACACACACACACACACACACTCATACCTGCCAGGTACAACACTGGTGACGTCACAGGAAAAACCGTCGCACAGCGATTACGTGTCGATAAAAACTTGTGACGTCGCGAAACTGGGTCGTACTCTCTGCTGTGGAGAGACAGCCACGAGAGGGCTGATTGAGAGGACCGTTCCTGTGTAAGTCCCAAGCCCCCACCCTATACCCAAACTTCCTAAAGTGGAAACAGGGCTCAAGAAGTGCCCAGTGGCTGCTTTTGAACTTTTGTGCAAAATTATTTTTGACAGTTTCTTATACAAGAAGTAAATTGATCTGCATTACTTGCTTATAGGCGAAGATGAGCAGTCATCAAACCTGATGTCTAGCTGGGAGGATGACGGCGTCACAGAGGCGGTTCGAAAATGCTGCGTGGCCATTAAAGTCAATGCGATGAGGTACTGTACTAAGTTCAGCGCTTTTCCATGAATGTCAAGTTAATCGTTTTCGATGCATTTTTTATTCCCTCCTGAAAGTTAAGATTAGTGATTAAACTATGGGTTATCAACACTCTTGATTACAGGAAGCAACAGCAGACATAAGGAATCATGGGGAGGGATATTTGTTTGACATAACATAGCAAAATAGTAATAATTTGCATGTATGTGTAGTGTCAAAAATAAACTATGTAGAAAGGAAGCCATGTTCATTTAACAGTAGCAACGTGACAGGATTTCCCCAAAATGAAAATCTTATCAAAATTCAGACTGGTTTTAATGTCCACTTCATCCTAAGTACAACACCAATCAATTTGAAAATTAGATGAAGGGTTCAGAAGAAATTGAAATGTTGCATGGGCGGGAACAAATTATTATAGGGGAACACTTTTGTGTTATATTGCCTTTCTGTTTAAAAGGAAAAAAAAAACCTTAAAAATTACAGTACAGTACAGGCTTTCCCCCAGCGTTTTATTAGCCCGGCGACATATCAGGCGACCCATCAGGCCTTCCCCCCGCCAACCAGGCTACCCCCCCATAATAATTTTGAACTTGTGCCCACTGACTTTCCGGCAATGTTTTTCACCACCCCACACCCCACTTCAACGCCCTTCCTGTGCTTGTGTAGTGTGCGTTCATATTACGACATGATTCGTACTATTATAAAAACGTCTATCATGCCATATAACTCTAAAGTCTAATGTGTAGACTAGAGTGTGTTGGGTAAGCCGTATTGCCACTGGCGTGCACAGGTAGACCACTAGTGGTGCTCACACCCTTGCCCCTCTCCCTTCTCTCAAAAAAAGTGCCCTTTGAAAAGTTCGTTTTTTGTTTTTTTAATTAAACACTTTACTGAGGACAGGTCAATGTTGACACAATCTTTTAGAAAAGCGGCATGATTAATCACGTGTGAAAAACAATATATACGTCACCTGCGCGCACACACCCAACCTAGCTCTCTCGCTCCCTTTGTCACATGAACGCTAATTACCCACAGTCGCGGTGTGGGACAGACACACACACACGCATCTCCTTCTCCTGCTGCTCCACCCCATTCAGGTAACTGTGTTGTGAATCCAGTGGAATTGTATTGTTTGTTTGCCCTCTATTTCCTACCTATAATCATTTTGTTGTGAAGTAGCATGTCTCATACAGAACAAACAAGTGAGCATAAATTAGCCGATATTAGCCACCTAGTTTAAAATGCTATATGCTAATTCAATAATAGATAACGTGATAACCACCACATAGTAAGACTAATGTCAGTGAAAAGAAGCTCTCTGTAATCCGTGCATTGAAAAGCATTGGACTTTGGATCATTGTAATTTGATTTGTGGGGATTATTTTGACTTCAAAATGTGATGAACTGTTGTTTGTGTCTGGTTTGTATTATGCTAGTAGTCACAGGCAAAAACAATCCAATACGTCATTGGTGATCGAAGCATTTGCATTGAGTTGCATTGTGGAAATATCAAAAATGCCCGGATGTTTGGAATAGTCAATTGGCTGTAAAAATAAATACCCTTTTGCCTTCTTGTAATGACAACAGTCAGTCTTATTCATTCTCATGCCATTGGTCCGTTTGGTTACAGTTGGTCTATTTATTTAGTAATTGTAGCATATTGCCTAAAATGAGCTAAAGCAAGCATTCAAGGGAAGCATCTCTCTGCTCTCTTGGATGAAATCAAAGACGCATGAAGATGAAAGGTCAGACTCAGTAATCAACAATAGAAAATGGTTAGTTTCACCCAAATGCTCTGTTTTGGACCAAAATACGGAGAAATCAAGCTTTTTGTGAAACAATATTATTTCATGCACTCTAGTGAATTTGACACCTTTTTTTTTTGCCATGAATGATGCCACAAACACCTAAACAGTGCTTTACTTCTGTAATACACTACCACCAACAATGAAAAAGTGTTTTTTGATAGCAAAATATGTTTTTTACATTCAACAGTGTAACAATTTGACAAAACAATTTGGCAAACTATTTACAAATGTGTGCAACTGTGCATGTGTGGTACTCTTTACAATTGTGTGGATGTTTCAACTACAGTTTTTCTTTTTGTGGGGTATATTGTGTAACACTCCCCTGCGTGCAAGGGGACGCAGCAGGATTTGCACAACAGATTAGTTTCATTGCGATTGCCCCTTAGCGTGCAGACGCTACACTTTCTTGCCGGCCTTTTTTTCCGGGGAATAGCAAGTATATATTGCAGTGTGTGTTTGGCCATGTTGCCATCAAGTCTACTCTCAGGATCATGACGGTGACCTGGTGTTACGTCTGGCTTCCTCATGTCCTTCAGTTCCTATACCGGGTGGTAGATGTTCTGATCCATCTTATCCACTCCATTCATGGTGGCATCGTAGTCCAGAACCAGTGTCTTCTCCGTGATCAGACTGTACCCACTCCTCCGATGAATATGCATTGGACTCGGGGTACTCTTCATCATCCGATTGAACGTCCGCCTGTGCAGAAGTGCTCGGTTGTGCACCGCGTTTTCCGCCGTTAGCATCGCTAGCCGGTGAGGCTTTACGACGTGATCATAGCCGCCGCGTCAACGCTTCCAACTTCGGCGTCAACCTCGGAGCCACCATCATCATCATCGTCGTCATCAATGTGCTCTTTAGCATTGGTCGATGCTTTTCGTCTTTGAAAAAAATGCTCAAGCGTGAGCTGCTTGCAACCGGTCGCCATTTTCGCTTCCTCAGCCATTCTCCCCTCAACACTCTAGCTCCGCCTCACGTCTTCTACTGACGCCTACCCGATCTTGTCCAAAGAGAGTCATCGCTGCCATCTAGTGCCCAAAAATAGTCATTATACTAACTAGATCTGCTTGATACTTTCAGCACAGCTGGCCAAGGCTTTCCTCCACCCGTTTCCCAAAAAACAAAAAACTAAAAAAAACATAGTTAACGTCTTTGGCAGCCCTCCTTAGAATTGTACTAAACGTTATTAAACGTTTTTGGCAGTCAAAGAGTTAAAGAACGCATTTTAATATTGATTAAGGTTAATTGTATTGAAAAATATATTTTTTAAAGTAGTTTGTACTAAATCAGCATGCATGAACCTATTATTAACTATTATTTAGTACAAACCATAACTGTAAGTTACCTCTATGCTACAAGTCTTGCAGTCATGTTGCGCTAATAGGTTGTTGTTAAAACTAGCTGTGGGGTATTATTAATTATTATTATGTGTGTGTAATGTTTATTTAAAAACTTCCATTGACATTTCCGAACATCCGGGCATTTCTGATATGTCTCCAATGCAACACAATGCAATTGCTTCCTTTATACGGTGAAAATAAACGACAGCTTGTAATGCTTTTTCCTGTGACTATCATACAAACGACATCTCATCACATTTTGAAATCAAAATAATCCTCACAAATCAAATTACAACATTCCAAAATCTAATGATTTTCAATGAGCCCATCTTGACTTGTGACGTCATCTGAGAATTGTCAGTAAGGTATATTCCTTGTGCACAAAAGTGTGACCCCCCTCCTCTCCCCTTGCCCCCCAAAATCTCTGCACGCCACTGCTTATTGCTATCCTTTTATCTGAGCGTTTAAACCATAGGTGTCAAACTCCGGTACTCTGCTCAGCTCAACAAAACAGCCGTAAATATTAAGTCTCACTGTCCAGGCCAAAGTAATCGATTGACAGTCTTTCCAATAATTACACTAAGTAAAGGTTTGGTTAGTTGTGGGCTGATTAGTCATGCTGAAGAGAAATGGAGGTGTTTTGTCATCCACCCAAGACTTTTCATTGGAAAAAAAGTAGCTCAGCATAATTATGACGGTTGACCACACATGTTTTCTTTTGTCATAAAAAGTCAAACTTGATGTGATATATGTGATTTCACTTATCTATTTATCTGCTTCTTCCTACAGTGATATGTGTGTGCAGTTCTCACAGATCTGTATCTTTTTTTATTGCTCTTCTCCAACAAACGTATTGTACCGTAGCATACAATGTTAAGGTAGTAAAACATGTCATATTTGTGCAGTTTATTTTGTTTGTATGCATAGCAACAGAAAATGGAATGTGCTCTGAACATATTCTTTAACAACCTCTGGCCGAAGATCCAGTGGTGTGTATTCCCTCAAGTTTCTTTATTGGGGAGAATGGTGTTCCTTTAGAGGTAATTGCTGGTAGTGTGTCTGCTGAAGAACTACGGATTAGAATCAACAAAGTACAACAGGTAGGATCCCTGACTTTGGATTGCACATTTTGATATCTCACTTTGTTCATCAAGTCCTATTAAGTATTTTGTAAATTGTGTGTAACCTACGGAAGAGGATTAGGGCCGGTAAACAGAAACAAAGGGTTGGCAAGATTTTCAATTTATTTGCAGAATTCTGACTTTAAAGTGAGAATTCTGACTTTAAAGTGAGAATTCTGACTTTAAAGTGAGAATTCTGACTTTAATTACAGAATTCTGACTTTAAAGTGAGAATTCTGACTTTAATTACAGAATTCTGACTTTAAAGTGAGAATTCTGACTTTAATCTCAGAATTCTGACTTTAATTTACTTTCTCCCAAAAATGTATCAATTTGTTCTATTTTAAACATTACCATGCTCCCAAAGACATATTTAAATGTTTTTTCAATTATTATTATTTTTTTAATGCTAGAGCATAGAAATGGCTTTGATGCAGCCTCAGAACTGAAGAGAATGCTTGAAGCAATGGTAGTTATTACAAAACGGCCAGAGTATAAGAGATCAACCAGGGCCATGTTGCAAAAAGCTGCCCCCCCCCCCACAGTTTTGGGGGCGGGGGGGTCGTGGGGGGGGTGCCTGGCGGGCCTGCAGTGCCCTGTCCTGCTGCGTTGGGTCGGGGGCGCGGGCCGTGTTGGGGTGGGGGGCGCTCCTGCTCCTGGGTTTGCTCTCCGGCCGGTGGCCCTGGCGGGGCCCGGGGGTCGTCCTTTGGCGCTGCCGCTGCCTGGGTGGCCCTGAGGTGTTGCGCTTGCTCTGTCCTGGCAGGGGTCGACGGCTCCCCTCTTTGGTGGAGATTTTCATGCATGCCAGATCCACCACACCAGCATCTACCGAAACTCAGACACAATCTGCTTCCTCCTCAGGTCATTGAATCGGTGGAGGCTGGTGTCTGTGGATCTCACTCGGCTTCGTCTGTCCTTCCTTCCTTCCCTCAGTCTCTCCTTCGGTCTCTTGAGATCTCCCTGATTTTTTATTTTTTTTTGGATTTGTTGGAATTTAGATGTTTCTTGGGTTGGGGAAGAATTCTGGTGGGTGGCCCGGTGGGTGGTGTCTGGTCGGTGCTGGATTTCACCTTCCTTGGTTTTCTTTGGTCCCCTCGGGTCCCCTCGGGTCTCCTGACGGCGGTGTTCGGTTTAGGTGAACGGTATGGGATTTTTTTCTAATAGGTTTTTGGTGAGCTAACAAATACATGCACGCACACACGCACGCACGCACATACACATACTCACCCACATACAAAAAAAAAAATATATATATATATATATATATATATATAAATAATAAAAATAAAGAGCAATGATGATGACATTTCCGAATGAACAATACTGAGCTCTTTAAGAAAAAAAAAAAAAAAAAACATGGAACCTACCGAAAGAAAGTGGGTAAATTAGCTTTTTTCAACATTGCCCAGGTTGATCTCTTTTGCTCTGCTGCCACCTGCTGGACGTTTTGTAATAACTACCATTTCTTCAACCGTTCTCTGCAGTTGAGAGGTTGCATCAAAGCCTTCTGTATGCTCTAGCATAATAAAATATAAAAAAACATATAAATACGTCTTTGAGACACTTAAAACATTTAAAATAGAACATATTTAGATAGCAAATGAGTTTTTGATTGCAAATGAGTTAAAGGGCCCGTAAACTATGCCCATATTTGGACTTCCTGGATCTGTGTGTGTGTGTGTGTGTGTGTGTGTGTGTGTGTGTGTGTGTGTGTGTGTGTTTGCCTTTGTGTATTATGAGGACATGTCACCTGAATACACGCAACACTGCGAGGACATTTTGAATTATGAGGACACAGCCCATGTCCTCATAATTCATTCAATGCAGAAGTGCTTCTAGGGCTGTAGAAGGCTTAAATCCAAAGTTTTAGCCAATGTCCTTGTAAACCATAATTACATGAATTTGTGTATTTTTGTGTATTTGATGACGCCCCCTGTAGGAAGGTCCTCGTAATGCACCACTTCATGAATTATTCACACCAGTGTATATTTCACAGCATTTGATTGGCTGACCGTCACCTGTCCCCACAATTACGCACATGTCCCCATAATTCCGTTTTTTCTCAAAATGCTGTGTATTGTGAATGTTTGTCTGTAGACGCAGAGCCTTTTTTTTTTTTTGCAGCCACCAATTCCTAAGTAGATAAATTAAATAATGAAATACACTATGACATTTAATTATATATTTCAGCATTTAATTCTTGCAGTGGTTGTTTATTTGAAAATATACAATGGTTAACAGCTGTTTATCACATCACTTTGAACAGCTGGAGGCAGAGACAGAGAAACTGTCAGTGCCGTATATTGATTCATCATTTAACATCCCACCCTGCCTTTACAATGTAACATCTTTCTGTACACCAGTGGCCAAATGTTTTGAGAATGACATTGATTTTCTAAAAATCTCCAGTGCTGACTTATTATTATTGTTTTTTTATGATGGCAATTTGCATGTACTCCAGAATGTTATAGTGATTAGATGAATTGCAAAGTCCCTATTTGCCATGAAAATTAAAGTAATTTCCTTTAGTGACCTTACAAACTTTAAGTGAAGAAGGCTTCAGGGCACCCAAGAAAATCCAGCAAATGCCAGGACTATCTCCCAAAGTTGATTCAGCTGCGGGATAAGGACATCACCACCAGTGTAGAGCTTGCTCAGGAATGGCAGTAAGCAGGTATGAGTGCATCTACACCCATGGTGAGGGAGTAAGACTTTTGGAGGATGGCCTGGTGTGACCAGTGAAAAGGGGATTCCATAAATACAGACCAAAATAAGAAAAAAAGAGTTGAAGTTATTTTCTCTGATTAACCCCCTTTCCAAATGTTTGGGGCATCCGGAAAAATGCTTGTCTGGAGAAGAAAAGGTGAGCGCTACCATCAGTCCTGCTTCATGCCAAAAGGAAAGCATCATGTGACCATTCATTTGCAGGGTTGCTTCTCAGCCAAGGAATTGGGCTCGCTCACAATTTTGCCAAAAAACACATGCATCCATTACTAAAGTATAGTACTAAAACATCCTCGGACAGCAACTGTATGACAGCAGCAAGGTTATTTTATTTACTAAAGCAAAAAAACATTTTCGTTAATGAAAAAAAAAACCTTTTTAAAAAACTGAAACTGAAATCACATTTTATGATTACAAAATGATCTATAATTCTAGCAATAATATCCTTTGTTTTCGTCTGTGGTAATTCATTTAATATATGAGCCTTTGGGGTTCATTTTAAATGTGATCTATTTTTTTTTATTGACACTGTAAATCATAGAACAATAGCCACTCTTATCAACAAAGTTCATAATCCAACGACTGAACCAATTTGTTGATTTGAACGGGATTTATTATATTGCCCTGAGTACGGAAGTGACGTCATCTAGCAGCCCCGATAGAGAACCGCCCCCGGCTCTATTTACTTCACGAGATGTGATGGCGTGTAGCTGTGCTAATGAGGTAGGTTTGAAGCTCGAATTTTTCCTGTTGTTGTTGGTCGCTTGTGTACATTGCTCCCTCTTTCGCGAAAATGATTTATAATGCAAGTCCAGTGTAAGTGCAGCTAAGCTTACGTTAGCATACCTAACCATCTGTTGATTATGATGGATGCAGCTAATTATTTAGAATTGCTACGCTTCTGTTAGCGACGGTTAGCATAGCAGAGCTAACCGTCTGTTGAGTAAGATGAATGCTAATTGCAATTTTTAAGAGGAAATCAATAACAGGCTGGTTTTTGATGTGAAAATATACAATGGCTTAGTATTACCAGTACAGTATAAATGAAGTATTGGTAAATTGCTGCATTTGTGTTTACTTAAATTTGTTCTTTCAATAGAAATATTTCAGTAAAGTCTGTTAGTGTTCATTACATTTAATTTATGCAAATATTTAGCAGAGCTGTGCTATCCACTGTATTTTATTTTCGTTGGCACATTTACTGCACACTGCACAGGCTATTATGGTACACTGAAAGTCAACTTCAAGACATTTGCACCAAGTTACCTATCAAACTGATTGAAACTCATTTTTTTCTATAGCTTTAGATCATTATCTTCAGTGAGACATGTCAGTCATGAGGCCACAGAGGGCAAAAGTTAAACCCAAAGAAGAGGTAGCATACTTTTCATCCTTAGGTAAAGACAAGAATGGCTTCACCATAAAATATATTAATTAATTCAAAGGTGAGTATTGGTAAAATATTCTTTAGTATGGGTCTAGTTTTCATTATTGTTATAATGAAATATTTCTGTTGTATCCTTTTTTCTTTGTAAGGTCGAGGAGTGTTCAGTTCCTGCTCCTTTCAGAAGAGAGACTTTCCTACTGAATATCGAGGAGAAGTTCTAAGCAAACAGGAACGTGAAAACAGGCTGAGAGTGTATCATGATGCCCGGAAGGTTTTCATGTTTGAATTTCGCTACAATGGAAAAACACTATGGTATGTTTATATGGTGTGTTGTCACACTTAATTTTGTTTTTTTGGGGGGATATCGTGCAAGGTTTGACAAAACATAAAAGATTAATTAAAACTCAAAAGCAAAAGTACATTATTTTCTCAATATAATTTTTTTATTTTTTTATTTCATTTTTTACAATATTGTGACTTGTTTTTTTATTTTACTTTTACAGTTATCGTGAGTATCGCTAACCTCACAATATCATGTTAATTATCATATCGTGATTTCTTATGACATTTGGATATTGTGTCATACATGTGACATACTAGAATTACTGGTCGCACATTCATGATTACATGAAATTATATTATAGCAGTCTAGTCTTAGTAAGAATTTAATTGTATTGGTATTTTTCTATTCATCTGCCCCAGGTTTCCACTGAAGCACAACCTGATGAAGACACAGCTATCAGACTGCGCCAAAGTTGACCAGGTGACTAGATTTCTTTTTGAATGTTGTTGAAATCAGTTTTCCGAAGCAAGACATTAGTGGAGGGTGGAGATACTAGGGCTGCACAATATGTGGAAAATATCTTGCCGCACGAATGACTCATGCAATATGTGTATTGCAAAGACGTGCAACAAATGAATATTGGATTAATTGTATACTTTAGTCTGAGGCTAAGCGATATGGCCAAAAAATAAAATAAAAAGTATTTTAAACCAACCATCCAGCATTCTGCCACCACTTGTGCAAAATTACAACTCACAATAACATCTGGATGTAACAGAACATAACAACAGCTTTTAATAATCCAGAAGACAAAATACATTTCACGATTTAGCAAATTTTCAACGATTCAATTTAAATTTAATTTATTCAATTAATTTGATTTATTGCCAGGCCCTACTTGAGTCTGAATTTGACCAATCAGAGACAACATTAATTGCGCATCGCCATACAAGAGAATTGTATCGAGGAGCATTACTAACAAAAAATAACTTATTTGGATAAGACTAGATCACAATGAGCATGATTATTTTTCTGCACGTACGTGTATTTCTTTAATTAGATTATATAGATATATATATTAGGTCCATGTTCAATGTCAAAATAATCTCCATCACTGTATAAAACACCCATGTCGCATGTTTTGTCAATACTGTGCAGACCTCACAGGTGCATAGTCTTCACAATGTCGTAGTTGTGAATAACTGACACTCTGAGGACAGTGTATTTACACACTGCGAATGTAAAATAAGTTTTCAGGGGTTTGGAGTTACACATACAGTCCTCATAATTCATACTCTGGTATGGACACTCTGAGGACTGTGTATTTTCTATTAATTGTTTCATTGTGAAAAATAGACGTCACCAATTTACACAAACCACTAGTGCTGACGGATTATTTATTTTTCAAATAGCAAATAAAATGTATTTGCATTCACAATACTTTAACCTATTCATTGTTCTTTATGTACTGTAACTGTGTAAATGCACAGGTACAGTCGTGTTACTAAGAATTAAATTTTATATGTATTTTTCTCTTTATGTGTACCAGGTTTCAAATGAAGCACAACCTGAAGACATAGCTAAAGATGTAGCTGTCACAGACCAAGTTGACCAGGTGACTAGATTTGTTTTTGAATGTTGATGTTGAAATACATTTTTCAGAAGCAAGACGTAGCACAATATATAAAAAAATATTTTGTCGCACGAATGGCTCATGCATATACTGTATGTATGTATACAGTATATGTGTATTGCAAAGACATGCAACAAATGAATATTGGATTGTATACTTTAGTCTGACTTTGACCAATCAGAGACTACCTTAATTGCGCATCGCCATACAAGAGAACCGTATTGAGGGGCATTACTAACAAAAAATAACTTATTTGTACAAGACTAGATCACAATAAGCATGCTTATTTTTCCGCATTAACGTGTATTTCTTTCTTTGGATTATAAAGATTTCTCTATTTCTCTATCTTTATCTCTATATCTATCTATCTATATCTATATATCTGTCTCTCTATGTCTCTCTCTCTCTATATACAGTATATATATATCTATACATCTATATCTGTATGCATGTGTGTGTGTGTGTGTATATATATATATATATATATATGTGTGTATATATATATATGTATATATATACATACATATATATATATATATATATATATATATATATATATATATATATATATATATATATATAGATATGTATGTGTATATATACATACATATATATATATATATATAGATATATACTGTATATATAGAGTGTGTATGTATACAGTATATGTATAGATCTTTTTTTTAGGTCCGTGTTAAATGTTTAATCTCCATCACTGTATAAAACACCCATGTCGCATGTTTTGTCAATACTGTGTAACCCTTGCAGATACATAGTCCTCACAATGTCGTAGTTGTGAATAACTGACACTCTGAGGACAGTGTATTTACACACTGCGAATGTAAAATAAGTTTTCAGGGGTTTGGAGTTACACATACAGTCCTCATAATTCATACTCTGGTATGGACACTCTGAGGACTGTGTGTTTTCTATTAATTGTTTCATTGTGAAAAATAGACGTCACCAATTTACACAAACCACTAGTGCTGACGGATTATTTATTTTTCAAATAGCAAATAAAATGTGTTTGCATTCACAATACTTTAACCTATTCATTGTTCTTTATGTACTGTAACTGTGTAAATGCACAGGTGGTCGTGTTACTAAGAATTTAATTTTATATGTATTTTTCTCTTCATGTGTACCAGGTTTCAACTGAAGCACAACCTGAAGACATAGCTGAAGACGTAGCTGTCACAGACCAAGTTGACCAGGTGACGAGATTTCTTTTTGAATGTTGATGTTGAAATCCATTTTTCAGAAGCAAGATGTTGCACAATTTATAAAAAAAAATATCTTGTCGCACGAATGGCTCATGCAATATGTGTATTGCAAAGACATGCAACAAATGAATATTGGATTGTATACTTTAGTCTGATTTTGACCAATCAGAGACTACCTTAATTGCGCATCGCCATACAAGAGAATTGTATTGAGGAGCATTACTAACAAAATATAACATTTGGATAAGACTAGATCACAATGAGCATGCTTATTTTTCCGCATTAACGTGCATTTCTTTCTTTGGATTATAAAGATCTCTCTATCTCTATCTTTATCTCTATATCTATCTATCTATATCTATATATCTGTCTCTCTATGTCTCTCTCTCTCTATATACAGTATATATATCTATACATCTATATCTGTATGCATGTGTGTGTGTATGTATGTATGTGTGTATATATATATATATATATATATAGATATATATATATATGTATATATATATATATAGAGATAGAGATATAGATATATATATATACTGTATATATAGAGTATGTATGTATTTTTTTTTTTTTTTTTTTTTTTTTTTTTTTTTTTTTTTTTTTAAGAGCTCAGTATTGTTCATTCGGAAATGTCATCATCATTGCTCTTTTTTTTTTTTTTTTTAAATATATATATATATATATATACACATATATACATACATATATACATATATACATA
Organism: Leptonotus elevatus; assembly: GCF_054856555.1. Taxonomy (NCBI): domain Eukaryota; kingdom Metazoa; phylum Chordata; class Actinopteri; order Syngnathiformes; family Syngnathidae; genus Leptonotus; species Leptonotus elevatus. The sequence goes on from NC_141250.1 coordinate 1,244,457, forward strand.
CATACATACATACTTTTTTTTTTTTTTTTTTTTTTTGTGTGTGTGGGTGAGTATGTGTGTGTGCGTGCGTGCGTGCGTGCGTGCGTGTGTTTGTTAGCTCACCAGAAAACCTATTAGAAAAAAAAATCTTATACCGTTCACCTAAATCGAACACCAGGAGACCCGAGGGGACCGAAGAAAACCAAGGAAGGTGAAATCCAGCACCGACCAGACACCCCCCACCAGAACTCCTCCCCAGCCCAAGAAACATCCAGACCCCAACAAATCCAAAAAACATAAAGTCAGGGAGGCCTCAAGAGACCAACGGAGAGACCGAGAAAAGGAAGGAAGGACAGACGAAGCCGCGTGAGATCCGAGACACCAGCCTCCACCGATTCAATAACCTGAGGAGGAAACAGATTGTGTCTGAGTTTCGGTAGATGCTGGTGTGGTGGATCTGGCATGCATGAAAATCTCCACCAAAGAGGGGAGCCGTCGACCCCCGCCGGAACAGAGCAAGCGCAACACCTCAGGGCCCCCCAGGCCGCGGCAGCGCCAAAGGACGACCCCCGGGCCCCACCAGGGCCACCGGCCGGAGAGCAAACCCAGGAGCAGGAGCGCCCCCCGCCCCAACACGGCCCGCGCCCCCGGCCCAACGCAGCAGGACGGGGCACTGCAGGCCCACCAGGCACCCCACCGGCCCCCAACCCCCGCCCCCCCACCACCCCCCGCCCCCCATCCACCCCCCGCCACCCACCCCAACCCAGCCCCAGCCGCCCCCATGCCCCCAATCCCCCAGACACCCCCCACCCCCAGCACCCCCCCACCCCGCAACCCCCACCACCGCCCCCCCCCAACAAAGCCGCCCCCCCCCCCCCCCGACCCCACCCCGACCAACCGGCAGCCCCCCAACCCCCGACCCCCAGCCCCCGGGGACCACCCGCACCCAGGCACCGGCGCCGAAGAGGGGCCGGACAGCGGAGCGGAGAGGGCAGCCGCGCCCACCCCACCCCCCGCCGTGTGGAAGGACGGAACACCGGGGGCAGAAGGGGGAGATGGGGGCACCGGAGGGCGGCCGACACCCCCGAACCCCAGGCCCAGCGGGGGAAGGCCCCGGTCGTCACCCCAGCGTTCTTTGTGAAAATTAACCCCTGTTACTGAGTCCGCCAGCTCGCGGACTGGCGAACTCTACCCCTAAACCGTGAATGTGACCCCACCCAGTGTATATACAAGTGTGTGTGTGTGGTGCATTAAAATTAGGAGCAGGTGAACCGGAGCCGATGGAAATGATATTCCCACGCTCCGATCCACCCGCCACCCAAGCATGTTGCTGAGTGTATGTGGTGCATTAAAAAAAATAGATAGGGCGGGGGGGGGGGGGGGGGGGGGGGGGCGGGTGGCGACACGGACAGGGGACCGCAGCACTGCTCTATACTGCGGCCCCCAACCGATGGCACCCCCACAAGCCCCCAAGCCCCCCCCCCACCCACAAGTTGTGTGGTGTATTAAAATTGGAGGGGAGTTGTAGGGTGAAGACGGTGTTTCCACCCTACCCCACCCCCCAAAGTGTGTTATGTGCCCTATATGTCTATAAAAGTGTATTGTGCAAACCTAGTGTAGTGAGTTAAGAGGTGTGACCAGCGGGGCCCCCCCCAACCGGGCGGGGGCAGGAGGCGCACCGGCCCACCAAGCCCCCACCCACCCCACCAGGACCCCGGCGGGCATATGGGACCCGTCCGGCGGGGCGATAGGGCTCGCCCCCCGGATACTGGGTCCCGCCCGAGGTGTCAGGACGCCCACCGGAGCGGGGCGGGCACGACACCAAACCCCAGCCACCCCCGCCGGCCCCCATAGCACCGAGACCCGGGCCATGGATGGAGCCCCCGGCCCAGGGGAGGGGAAGGAAGGCGTACCGGGGAAGGGGAAGGGAGGAGGGAAGGGGACGACAAGAAGGGCAGGGGGCAGCGGCAGGGACGCAAGGAGAGGGGGAGAGGAGGAGGAAGGGCGACGAGGGAGAGGGGACAGGGAGGCGGAGGACGGGCGGGGAGAGGCGAGGAGGGAGAGGCAGCAAGGGGGAGGAAGGGGGAGGGGAGAGGGAACCACCGGGCACCCCGGCGGCCCACAGGCCCCGAACCGCGTCGCCGGGCCCAGAGCGACGGACCGCGCCGGAACGGCGCCGCCCCCGACACCAGGGAAAGCCCCGCAACGCAGCACCCCCCAAGAGACCCAGGGAACGGCCAAGACGCAGCCGCCACCCAGCAGCCAACAGAGGGGGAGACCCGCCCACTCCCCGCCAGGGGGGACAGCACCCACAGAATTAACCCACTGGCATGCCGTGAATCCGAATATCAACCCCTGGTGCCCATCGGAGGTGAATCCGCTCGATCCCGCTGGCAGCAGCCGGGTTCCTGACTATGGAAACACAACCATTAGTTACAAATTGCCTAATACAGAAACATCAATGCCAGTTATAACGCTGCTGTGGCTCTCGCTAACAGGCAGAATTAAAATCCAAGTTTAGGTTAAAAAATTCTATATACGTAGACCATGTTTCTTTAAATTTTGACATTTGGTTTTTATTTGAGGCAGATATTTTTTCCATTAAAATATGATTTATGAGGAGGTTAGACCATTGGTCGATATTCAAAGTTTGTTTATTTTTCCAGTTAACAAGAATTGTTTTTTTTGCGATAGTAAGGGCTACAAGTATAGATTGAAATTGTTTATGTGGTAAGTCAATTGTTGTTAAGTCACCTAGCAAACACAAGTTTGGAGAGAACGGTATCCTACAGTCCAAGACAGCGGAAAGTTTTTCTAAGACTTTAGTCCAGAAACACATAACCGGAGTACATAACCATAAAGCATGAAAATAAGTGTCTGTAGTGTTTTGTAAACACTGGAGACAAATGTCGGAGTCTGAGAGTCCCATTTTCTTCATCATATATTGAGTAATGTATGTTCTGTGAATAATTTTATATTGGATAAGTTGTAAATTTGTGTGTTTTGTCATTTTAAAAACATTTTCAGAAACTTGAATCCAAAAGACAGATTCCGGAGCTATAGACAAGTCTGTTTCCCATTTTGAGATGGGTAAAGACGTTTTATCAGTATATGAAAGTAACTTATATATTTTTGAGAGTTTTTTTGTTGTTGTTGGAGAAAGCTTGGTAATATCTTTAGCTAAAACAGGCGGTTGGAGCGTACCCTGGAGTGTTGGAATTTGTTTCTTTATCATACTTTTAACTTGCAAATAATGTAAAAAGTTTCCGTTTTTTATTTTATATTTTTGGAGCAAGGATGTATATGATATAAACATATTATCTGAGAAGAGATGGTGGAGATGTGTAATTCCTTTCTGCTCCCACACATTCAAATAAAACGATTGGTTGTTAATTTGAAAGTCGGGGTTATGCCATAGTATGTATGTATGTATATATGTATATGTATGTATGTGTATATATACAGTATATGTATAGATCTTTTTTTTAGGTCCGTGTTAAATGTTTAATCTCCATCACTGTATAAAACACCCATGTCGCATGTTTTGTCAATACTGTGTAACCCTTGCAGATACATAGTCCTCACAATGTCGTAGTTGTGAATAACTGACACTCTGAGGACAGTGTATTTACACACTGCGAATGTAAAATAAGTTTTCAGGGGTTTGGAGTTATACATACAGTCCTCATAATTCATACTCTGGTATGGACACTCTGAGGACTGTGTGTTTTCTATTAATTGTTTCATTGTGAAAAATAGACGTCACCAATTTACACAAACCACTAGTGCTGACGGATTATTTATTTTTCAAATAGCAAATAAAATGTGTTTGCATTCACAATACTTTAACCTATTCATTGTTCTTTATGTACTGTAACTGTGTAAATGCACAGGTGGTCGTGTTACTAAGAATTTAATTTTATATGTATTTTTCTCTTCATGTGTACCAGGTTTCAACTGAAGCACAACCTGAAGACATAGCTGAAGACGTAGCTGTCACAGACCAAGTTGACCAGGTGACGAGATTTCTTTTTGAATGTTGATGTTGAAATCCATTTTTCAGAAGCAAGATGTTGCACAATTTATAAAAAAAAATATCTTGTCGCACGAATGGCTCATGTTATATGTGTATTGCAAAGACATGCAACAAATGAATATTGGATTGTATACTTTAGTCTGATTTTGACCAATCAGAGACTACCTTAATTGCGCATCGCCATACAAGAGAATTGTATTGAGGAGCATTACTAACAAAATATAACATTTGGATAAGACTAGATCACAATGAGCATGCTTATTTTTCCGCATTAACGTGCATTTCTTTCTTTGGATTATAAAGATCTCTCTATCTCTATCTTTATCTCTATATCTATCTATCTATATCTATATATCTGTCTCTCTATGTCTCTCTCTCTCTATATACAGTATATATATCTATACATCTATATCTGTATGCATGTGTGTGTGTATGTATGTATGTGTGTATATATATATATATATATATATATATATATATATATATATATATATATAGAGATAGAGATAGAGATATAGAGATATAGATATAGAGTATGTATGTATGTATATATGTATATGTATGTATGTGTATATATACAGTATGTGTATAGATCTTTTTTTTAGGTCCGTGTTAAATGTTTAATCTCCATCACTGTATAAAACACCCATGTCGCATGTTTTGTCAATACTGTGCAGCCATCACAGGTGCATAGTCCTCACAATGTCGTAGTTGTGAATAACTGACACTCTGAGGACAGTGTATTTACACACTGCGAATGTAAAATAAGTTTTCAGGGGTTTGGAGTTACACATACAGTCCTCATAATTCATACTCTGGTATGGACACTCTGAGGACTGTATTTTCTATTGATTGTTTCATTGTGAAAAATAGACGTCACCAATTTACACAAACCACTAGTGCTGACGGATTATTTATTTTTGAAATGGCAAATAAAATGTGTTTGCATTCACAATACTTTAACCTATTCATTGTTATTTATGTACTGTAACTGTGTAAATGCACAGGTACAGTCGTGTTACTAAGAATTTAATTTTATATGTATTTTTCTCTTCATGTGTACCAGGTTTCAACTGAAGCACAACCTGAAGACATAGCTAAAGACATAGCTGTCACAGACCAAGTTGACCAGGTGACAAGATTTCTTTTTGAATGTTGATGTTGAAATACATTTTTCAGAAGCAAGACGTTGCACAATTTATAAAAAAAAAAAGATCTTGTCGCACGAATGGCTCATGCAATAGGTGAATTGCAAAGACATGCAACAAATGAATATTGGATTGTATACTTTAGTCTGATTTTGACCAATCAGAGACTACCTTAATTGCACATCACCATACGAGAACCGTATCGAGGGGCATTACTAACAAAAAATAACTTAATTGGATAAGATTAGATCACAATGAGCATGCTTATTTTTCCGCATTAACGTGTATTTTTTTTTCATTGGATTATAAAAATATATAGATATAGATAGATCTTTTTTTTTAGGTCCATGTCGAAATAATCTCCATCACTGTATAAAACACCCATGTCGCATGTTTTGTCAATACTGTGCAGCCCTCGCAGGTGCATAGTCCTCACAATGTCGTAGTTGTGAATAACTGACACTCTGAGGACAGTGTATTTACACACTGCGAATGTAAAATAAGTTTTCAGGGCTTGGAGTTACACATACAGTCCTCATAATTCATACTCTGGTCAGGTATGGACACTCTGAGGACTGTGTATTTTCTATTAATTGTTTCATTGTGAAAAATAGACATCACCAATTTACACTAACCATTAGTGCTGACGGATTATTTATTTTTGAAATGGCAAATAAAATGTGTTTGCATTCACAATACTTTAACCTATTCATTGTTCTGTATGTACTGTAACTGTGTAAATGCACAGGTACAGACTTGTGTGTTACTAAGAATTGAATTTTATATGTATTTTTCTCTTCATGTGTACCAGGTTTCAACTGAAGCACAACCTGAAGACATAACTGAAGACGTAGCTGTCACAGACCAAGTTGACCAGGTGACGAGATTTCTTTTTGAATGTTGACGTTGAAATACATTTTTCAGAAGCAAGACGTTGGCACAATATATAAAAAAATATCTTGTCGCACGAATGGCTCATGCAATATGTGTATTGCAAAGACAAGCAACAAATGAATATTGGATTGTATACTTTAGTCTGACTTTGACCAATCAGAGACTACCTTAATTGCGCATCGCCATACGAGAAACGTATCGAGGGGCATTACTAACAAAAAATAACTTAATTGGATAAGATTAGATCACAATGAGCATGTTTATTTTTCCGGATTATCGTGTATTTTTTTTCATTGGATTATAAAAATATATAGCTATAGATAGATCCTTTTTTTTTAGGTCCATGTTCAATGTCGAAATAATCTCCATTACTGTATAAAACACCCATGTCGCATGTTTTGTCAATACTGTGCAGCCCTCACAGATACTTAGTCCTCACAATGTTATAGTTGTGAATAACTGACACTGAGGACAGTGTATTCATACACCGTGACTGTAAAATAAGTTTTGAGGGCTTGGAGTTATTATACAATTCATACTCTGGTCAGGTATGGATTCTCTGAGGACTGTGTATTTTCTTGTTTTTGTTTCATTGTGAAAAATAGACGTCACCAATTTACACAAACCTGTAGTGCAGAAGGATTTATTTATTTATTTTTGTAATGGCAAATAAAATGAGTTTGCATTTACAATACTTTAACCTATTAATTGTTCTGTATGTACTGTAACTGTGTAAATGCACAGGTACAGTCGTGTTACTAAGAATTGAATTTTATATGTATTTTTCTCTTCATGTGTACCAGGTTTCAACTGAAGCACAACCTGAAGACATAGCTGAAGACGTAGCTGTCACAGACCAAGTTGACCAGGTGACGAGATTTCTTTTTGAATATTGATGTTGAAATCAGTTTTCAGAAGCAAGACGTTAGGAGTGAAGAGTGTAGAGTAGATGCTAGGGCTGAACTATATAACTAACAAATATAATCACAACAATTTTTTATGCAATGTGTATTGCCAAGACGTTCAAAATATTGTATCCAACAATAAGCTTGTATGGGACTAAAATTCCTACAAGTCAACATTAAAAATATCTCAAATTGAAGATTTGTTGGCAGTTTGGTGATTTGGATTATGCACTGTAGTGATCTTTTGTTCCCATTAATTTATTTATGGTGGATTTTAGAGATGAACTCGCTATCAATTTTATTTTATTTTTTTAAACAGAAGTGTAAACATCAGGTAGTTAATTTACTTGTATCAAGCTTGGATAAATGTGCTTTATGTTTTGGACCTTTCGCTGCACTAGAATGGACTGGCATGATGGGTATTTTATCTTCTGTGTTATTTGTATCTGCAATGGATCTTTGTTTCACGCAACCAGAATTAATAGTGCAGGCATTTTCATTGAATGAATATAATTTAGTCAAGAGGATAAATTATGACCCATGTTTATACCTTTATCTTTAGTTGCAAGCAGCTAAATGTTGAGCAATTGTCTCAATCTTAACGACTGTCTGACTCGGTAAAATAGAAAAGTCTACTGTAACTGAAGGACTGTATCACACAATATCTGTTTTAGGGGCAATGCCATAGATTAAGCATATTAACTATCCCTCTTGTTAAATGCTTCATCTCATCTTTCGAATAAATGTGACTAGATTTATAATAATCTTTAGTATGTGCACAAACTTTAGGTTCTAAATGCTTTTCTAGTTTGCTCCAGCATCTGGCACATATCCCGTTTAAAAAAAATGCAAAACTGCTTGATGATGAAGACCTTTGGTAAATTAACTTTAGCACATTAGCCCATCAATGGCGGGAGCTACTTCTGCCGCGAGCGCTCGACACTTTTCTCAAGCTTCTACTTCGAGTGTAACATCACTAAGTAACAGCGAAGTAAAGCTAGTAAATATTTATGACCACCCGCCAAAATGAATTTTAACCCGCATATGGCAGGTTAATTTTAGAGCCACTGTATATATGCATAAGTATGTGTGCATCTACTGTATATATGGATATCATTGCTGTCCTGTGAAAAACTAAAATTCCTACAAGTCAACATTAAAAATATCTCAAATTGAAGATTTGTTGGCAGTTTGGTGATTTGGATTATGCACTGTAGTGATCTTTTGTTCCCATTAATTTATTTATGGTGGATTTTAGAGATGAACTCGCTATCAATTTTATTTTATTTTTTTAAACAGAAGTGTAAACATCAGGTAGTTAATTTACTTGTATCAAGCTTGGATAAATGTGCTTTATGTTTTGGACCTTTCGCTGCACTAGAATGGACTGGCATGATGGGTATTTTATCTTCTGTGTTATTTGTATCTGCAATGGATCTTTGTTTCACGCAACCAGAATTAATAGTGCAGGCATTTTCATTGAATGAATATAATTTAGTCAAGAGGATAAATTATGACCCATGTTTATACCTTTATCTTTAGTTGCAAGCAGCTAAATGTTGAGCAATTGTCTCAATCTTAACGACTGTCTGACTCGGTAAAATAGAAAAGTCTACTGTAACTGAAGGACTGTATCACACAATATCTGTTTTAGGGGCAATGCCATAGATTAAGCATATTAACTATCCCTCTTGTTAAATGCTTCATCTCATCTTTCGAATAAATGTGACTAGATTTATAATAATCTTTAGTATGTGCACAAACTTTAGGTTCTAAATGCTTTTCTAGTTTGCTCCAGCATCTGGCACATATCCCGTTTAAAAAAAATGCAAAACTGCTTGATGATGAAGACCTTTGGTAAATTAACTTTAGCACATTAGCCCATCAATGGCGGGAGCTACTTCTGCCGCGAGCGCTCGACACTTTTCTCAAGCTTCTACTTCGAGTGTAACATCACTAAGTAACAGCGAAGTAAAGCTAGTAAATATTTATGACCACCCGCCAAAATGAATTTTAACCCGCATATGGCAGGTTAATTTTAGAGCCACTGTATATATGCATAAGTATGTGTGCATCTACTGTATATATGGATATCATTGCTGTCCTGTGAAAAACACGTTTCCATTTTTAGGTCGCGGGCTGCTCTCCGGTAGCTCCTATGGTGGAAGTGTTTTTCACAGAACAGCGACAATATGTGTATGTATGTATGTATGTAATAATTGTTTTCGTTTAAAAAATTAGGTTGCTGATGTATCCAGTTCAAGTGAGGATTCGTTAGCAGAGGAATATGTTCCAGATTCTCACAGTACTTCGGACACTTCCTACATTGAACCTGTTTCAGAAATTCAGAAATCCGAAGGTATTTCAGGAATGAGCTATGAGAAAACTGCTCATCCTTTAAGATGAGAGGTAGTCATGTTTTAAAGAATAAAATGTTCAATGTTCACTGACTCTTTTGCATCTGGTTTCATGTCGAGCTTATCCATTACAAAGCTGTGTTTGACCTAGATAACCTGTTCACATAAGAAGCAGTTTTATTAACATACCAGTTTCAGTCTGTCCTAAAATTGTAAGTTGTAACATGAGCACCATGTTAAAACTTACAATTTTAGGACAGATCAGGTATGACTTTGCATTTCACAGTATTGTTATGTACAACAATGTGTCCTTATATCAGGTAAGTCATTACACATCAATGCCATTTTAGTTTGTGTAAAGTCAGAATGCCAGAACTTTCAAATCACTTCAGTGACATGGTTGCTGTGTGTTGTGTAAACTTTGTCCTTGTAATGTGAGTTGGTCCTCATAATTACCATTTTTGCAATGGGCGTGGCTTATTTAGGTCATTATCTATGTCCTCACAATTACGGATTTTTTCAGGTTTTTCTTTTTTTCGTGTGTTGAGTTTTTTCAAGTTTTGAAGTGAAATTCTCCTGGACAACCCCAAAAAAAATTTTTGGGTGCAAGTCCCATCTCTCTGGCATTAGCAGAAAGGGGTGTCCCTGTAATACACAATTAAACCGGTTTGGAAAAAATGTCCTCATAATACACAGAGGCAAGTATGTGTGTGTGTGTGTGTGTGTGTGTGTGTGTGTGTGTGTGTGTGTGTGTGTGTGTGTGTGTGTGTGTGTGTGTGTGTGTGTGTGTGTGTGTGTGTGTGTGTGTGTGTGTGTGTGTGTGTGTGTGTGTGTGTGTGTGTGTGTTCGCGGTGCATGTTCGCTCCTTATGGATGGAGCCGTTGCGTCCCACCGACCGCAATGACATTGTCTCATTTTGGTTTAATTTCACCAATCACCACGCTGTGTGTGTGCGTTTGTATCTGTTGTTTTTGTTTCTATTTTTATTTTTATCTTCGAGTCTGCCTGTGCAGCTCACGCTCCAGAAAAATACGTTCTCACCGCCGACGTGAGACAGACCGGGCCCATCTGGGCCGGCCCGAAACACTGACAGAAGACTGACGAGTAATCACGATACCCAATACATGCGCACCACTACAAGTGGAAGTGCTTGTACACTTTTGTCTGCTTGTACCTTTTGAAATTAGATTAACTTAAAAAAAAATTCCGGCGCAATGAGAGTCACATGTCTATGCGTTCCTCAGTACAGTTATAGAAATTACAGTTGCTAAATCTGTGTATACTTCTTCAGATGCATGCACAAAAAACTGGCACTGGAATGGTGTCACAAGAGACAGCTGCTACCAGTCAAACACAACCTTCCATGGCTACACTCTCAGCTCCTTCGGTGCCCCTCATTCCACCAGAAGAAGTCAAGAGGTCCTCTTCCTCTGCGGTGGAAGACTTAGAACCTAAAGAGGACACTAAAAGTAAGAATGTCAAGTCTGCTTTATTTTTAAAAACAATGCCAACAAACAGACAAAAACACAAAATGATGTGCAAATTCTGGCATCTTCAAATCATAAATTAAATAAATGAATAACAGTGCAAGCAGACACGTTAGCCTAAGCCTGCACAATCCATTCATAAATTGTGGCGTAACTTGCTCGGTGCTGCCTCCCAGTCTAATCACCATAGGTGACAGTTGCACCAAGACCAAGTCATCGTTCAGGTGACTCTTTCGGGTTCTCATCATGCCTGCCAGTCCTCAACCAGGGCCGCATTTTCTGTATATAAGCAATGTGTCCGCGGAAATACAGTCAGTCAAGCGGAGCGCTTATCAAAGTCGCACAACATTTACAGATTTTGGAAAAAGCGCACCTCATCCCGTCGACCTAGTTTAGCGTTGTGTGACACTTGCAGGAGGAGATATTGTAGTTTTGTCCACGGCACGCTTTCGAGCGTGAAATCAGTCGAGCAATCAGGAGTGGGATTTTGCACAGTTAAACCAATCAGGAACGGACATCCGCAGTCGCCCAATCAGGAGCACGGGTTTTGCGAGACAGCGACGTCATGAACACAACACACACGGGGAGGGAGTGGAGAAACGCAGGCGGGCAGTACTGTGCAGTGAATGGATCTGCGCACAATGCAGCGTATAAAAAAAGACTGAGTAGACAAGCACAGCTCCTCGTCGTTATAAAGTCTTGCGTATTGTTTAAGTTAGTGTGTACCGAACCGTGACCCCCATATCGAACAATTCAATACAGATACACGTATTGTTGCACCCCTAATATATATACAGTACAGGCCAAAAGTTTGGACACATTTTCTTATTCAATGCATTTGCTTTGTTCTCATGACTGGTTACTTTGGAGATTCTCAATGAAGGCATCAAAACTATGTATGAACTAACTATGTGAAGTTATGTACTTAACAAAAAAAGATGAAATAACTGAAAACACGTTTTATATTATAGATTCTTCAAAATAGCCATCCTTTGCTCTGGTTACTTTTTTGCATACTCTTGGCATTCTTACCTCTGGGAACTCCTTAAAGACGGTTGGAAAACCCTTTCAGGTGACTACCTTTTTTATAGCTCTTCGAGAGAATGCCAAGAATGGGCAAAAAAGTAATTAGAGAAAAGGGTGCCTATTTATTCATGTATATATTTTATTACTTTCACTTTTCTTTTCTTTTTTATTAAGTATATAACTCCACATGTGTTTGTTATTTCTCATAGTTGTTGTAATAGTTTTGATGCCTTCAGTGAGAATCTACAATGTACATAGTCATGAAAATAAAACTGCTATTATATGACTCTATGGGTATTTCTTGTTCAGCGTTTTCTTTAATGCCTGTTTAAAGGGAACTGATGTAAAGGCACTCCAATTTTTGATTGTAAATGTTATAAGAATTATATATAAGAAAGGCAGGTTTATTCTTAATTTTGATTCATTGACAAACCAACAACTAGAATGGAGGATGCAAACTTAGTAGTTGATTAGGTATTGTAAACAGAAGTGACTAGATGCTCCATTGATTGTAATAAAGTAAAAAAAACAAAGTGATTTATAGATTGATAAAGCCTACTTTGTTTAGATATTTGCAAGTATTAACGGTTAATGCACTGATGGACTTTTTTCTGTCTGATTTTGAAATGTCAGACAGTATTTGAATGCAGCTCGCCGAATGGTGTCAATATTTAGCGTCTAATTTCGGGATGCCGCTGTGTTGATGTTGGACGTCGACGGTCGCGTGAGGACAAGTCAAGTTGGCTGCCTTGACCTGTGACGCCTACCATGCGCTGTGTGGGTCAGTTTCAAAACAAGACAATTGCATTAACATCGATGTATTAGTTGGAATACTTTTATTTTGAAGTTGGCCTCCACAGCGCATTTCCGCTGACTATTTAAACCCGAACCGTGGTGCTTGATCCATACGGATAACTTTTGCAAATTGGCATTAAAGAGTTGTTAGTTAGCCGCTTGGCCTGATCATTTAACAAACGCTATAATAATATGACTTATGGCTGGACCAGAAGTCGCTTGTTGTTAGAAAAAAACCTGCGCATTTTGTATTTTTTGTGGCACTATGTCTCTACAATCTGCGTACATGCGAGGAAGGGCGGTGTTGAAAAAAATATATACTTACGACTTGCAGGGTTGGCACTGGGTCATGAAACCTTTTAGCCAATGTGGCTAAACAGTATAAAACTCTCCTTGGCACATTTGAGTGTAGCTAGCCACGACATCACATGTTTATGTGGTGGGTGCCGCCTATTTTGCCACTATCTCATTACATGCACCACTCATGCATTCACACAGCAGAAACATTGTAGTGCAACAACAAACACACAACACTTCTGGGAAGATGGATTTTTTTGGGGGGAGTTCTAGGCATAGCTTGATGGCTAACTGTACATTGTAGTGGTAGAAATGGGCGAAGTTCTTATAAATAAAAGTGGCAACTGCGCCAAATTGCCACAGATGAAAGAAATGAGGACACTTTTATTTACTGTTTCTTGGTTGCATCAGCTCGTCACCGTTTTAGCTCCACGCAAAAAAATAAATAAAATCACTCAGTCACGCACTCCCAAGACAGAGGCTGAAAAACAACGTGAGGGGCAGCAGATACATACATGGCTGTCTTTCAGTTAGGGGCAGAAAATGAGCTGATGGTCAAATTGTGCTGAAATGCTTTGTGTCATGATCAAATGATTCCACAGAAATGACAGATCGTTAGCCCTGCATATCGTCACATGATTTAATATTGTCATATCGCCCACCCCTATTCTTCGCCCACCTCCGGCAGAGTTTCACCCTTGTCCCGGGGTAGGTGGGGCACATTGAGTCTGGGTGGACCATGTTCCGTGCCACCATTGTTGAGGCAGCCAATAGGAGCTGTAGCCATAAGGTGGTCGGTGCCTGTCGTGGCGGCAATCCCCGAACCCGCTGGTGGAAACCAGCGGTAAGGGATGCCGGCAAGCCTTTTTGGCCTGTGGGACACCGGCTTTTGATGAAATTCTGGTCCACCATCCGGAGTGTCAGGTGGGGGAAGCAGTGCATCAATAACACTGTGTATAGTGGAGATGGTGCGCTGCTGACCTTGACTGGGGAAGTTGTGAATCAGTGGGGAAAATAGTTTGAAAACCTCAATTTCACCGACACGGCTTGCTTTGAGGAAGCAGAGTCTGGGGGTGGGCTCTCCTATCTCTGGGGTCGGAGTCACTGAGGTGGTTGAAAAGCTCCTCGGTGGAAAGGACCCGGGGTGGATGAGATCCGCCTGGAGTTCCTAAAGGCTCTGGATGTTGTGGGGCTGTTGTGGTTGACACGCGTCTACAACATTGCTTTTGGGACAGTGCCTCAGGATTAGCAGACCGGCGTAGTGGTCCCCCTTTTTAAGAAGGGTGACCCAAGGGTGTGTTCCAACTACAGAGGGATCACACTCCTTCAGGAGGAGTTCAAGTATCTTGGGCTCTTGTTCACAAGTTAGGGTAGAATAGAGCGGGAGATCGACAGGCGGATCAGTGCAGCGTCTGCTGTGATGCTGAGTCTGTATCGGTGCGTTGTCGTGAAGAAGAAGCTGAGCCGAAAGATGAAGCTCTCAATTTACAGGTTGCTCTACGTTCCTACCCTCACCTATGGTCACAAGCTGTGGGTTGTGACCGAAAGAACAAGATCCCGGATACAAGCGGCCAAAAAGAGTTTCCCCCGCATAGTGTCTGGGCTCTCCCTTAGGGATAGGGTGAGAAGCTCGGTCATCTAGGAGGCACTCTGTGTTGAGCCGCAGGTCCTCCGCATTGAGAGGAGCCAGCTGAGGTGGCTCAGGCATCTGGTCTGGATGCCTCCTGGACGCCTCCCTGGAGAGGTGGTCCAGGCATGTCTCATTGGCAGCAGGCCCTGGGGACGACCCAGGACACGCTGGAGAGACTATGTATCTTGGTTGAACTGGGAACACCTTGAGAACCTGCCGGAGGAGCTAGACGAAGTGGCAGGTGAGAGGGAAGTCTGGGATTCCCTGCTAAAGCTGCTGCCTTAACGACCCGACCCCGGATAAGCGGCAGAAAATGGATGGATGGGTTGAACTTTAGTCGCATTTTTGATAAAAAAAAGATTTTGAGCTCATCTTAAATCCTTGAGGTCAAAGTTTAATCAATTTGAACATTGATAATATTAAAAGAATGTAACCCAAAGGCTTACAACTGTTACTCATCTGCCTGCACTAATGAAGCAGTTCAGGTAATGCATGAAGAAATGCCCACACACATTAAACACATTCACAGTAATTCAGTGTCAACATTTTAGAATGGCAAACACGTAACATTTCATTGTTCTTTTACAAAAGAAGACACACAGAGCAGTTTCTGAAAAAAAGGGTTGGGGGGTTTTCTGTTGTTATTTTTGGGTCTTCTGCAAGATGCCACATTCTAGAGATGGGGGATGGTCATCAGTGAAGGTGAGCCAGTCTGTTTGGGCAGATGTCCACCCCTCAAAGCTGTCATGGTGGACGTGAGTGGTTGAGGGATGGTGGACCCAAATGCAGAGAAGTAAGGTAGTGGAACCAGTGGAACTTAAATGAAGCACAGAAAAAAGGTGAGCAGACAACCATGACTTGACGGGCGTGGACAGGACGTAACTGGACTGGGCCTGACGTGATGCGGCTAGACCAGGGATAGGCAAGTTCGGTCCTAGAGAGCCGCAGTCTTGCATGTTTTTGATGTCTCCCTCCTCGAACACAGCTGAGAGGCTCCTGCAGAACGTAATTATGAGCTGATGATTTGAAACACCTTTGTTAGAGGCAGGAGACACCGAAAACATGCAGGACTGCGGCTCTCTAGGACCAAACTTGCCTATCCCTGGGCTAGACAAAGCATGGCTCGACGGGACTGGTTGTCATGACTGGACATAATATGGCGTGACAGGACAGGACGTGACTGGACTGGTCGCCTTGACTGGACAGGACGTGACTGGACTGGTCGCAGTGACTGGACATTAGGGATGCAACGATAACAGCAATATCATGTTTAAAATCCACGCTAATGGTCAGATGAAGGGGAACGTAATATGCTTGTGTACAGAGTCAATTTGTGGAGGAACTCAATGTGTGCGTACAAAAGCAAGTCCTTCAATATTAAGTGTTATTAGAGATTGTAGGTTGTTTATATGCATTGCACAATATTATGTTTTTTAAGTATGAGTTAATTTTTTTACAATGTTACTTTTTTTTAGTCGAACAGCCTTAACGGTAAGAAACATATGAGAATACATTGAAACGGGCTTTCGTGTGGGCGGGGCCTAAATACACCCACACTAACTGACTCAATAAGACACACCTGGGCAAGACTCAAGCGACTGAGGGCACTGATTGGTTGACACACAGGGGAAGGGAAGACACACAGGCGGACGTGATTACACATAACAAGACGAGGGGAAAGACAAGGAACACAAAACAAAACACTGAACACACAGACAAAAAAGAACAAGAACACTTAAATCGAACAAAAACCCAACCTCACAGAACCGAAACATGACAATAGCGGGGGTTAGTCACCCCCACCCCACTTTGGAGAGTTATTTTGTCTTTGATGAGGTTGCAAAAATTAGCAACCGCACGACGTTCACTAAAGTGGGCTTTTAACTCATTCAATGCCAGCCATTTTCACAAATCGCAATAGATTGCGTTACAGCCATTTTAAAGCATTTTGACTGCTTTGTCAAGACCCACAGAATATTGTGTTATGATTATTTATACATCGGTTTTATTCTATAAAGCTGCTATAAAACACTATTTAGTAATGGAATTTGATTGCAAAATAGTGATCAATTTAGTGATAGTCATAAAAGTGCAGTGAGCAATGCCAACTCACCAGGACGGCTCCTCAGCTGTTAGTGGCTGTTGACGTGACAACCTTGTCATCTTTGTCATATTTCCAAAATCATTGTACTTTTTAAATTTATGATTCACACATAATAATGCTATCATAACGCATACTCTCCCTTTTCAAGTGTGTCCTTCAGATTGACCGACTAAAGGTCTGTTGACTGGCACCAGACTGTCATGATAGTAAAGCAACCATCCCCCATATCACATATAACGCACATATAACGACTAAAAATTGTCCTTGGCACTGAATGTTTTGTTGTAATGAACGACTTGTTCTTTGCATTTATTGATTTTATTTATATATTTTTATTTATATATTTTGTGAAATATTAAAATATTTGTTTTGTATGAACTTGATTTCAACCAATGGTTCAGGCACAGCTTTTTATCTATATTTCTGCCGTGCGCTTTCAATTGTTGCAGCTGTGTCAGCTGTGACTACAACAGCGAGTGAATATCCAGATCCTCAAAGTTTTTGTTTTCTGAGTGAAGAAGACCCGGATGTACAAAGGTAACACCACACATGCATTGTTGGCTTTTAATTAGTTTTGGCTATCAAAATAATGATGATGTTTTATCTTGCTGGATTTAACATGAACCTGGATGTCAGGCATCAGCAAAAGACGGCACTGGATAATGAGGTAAGGTAAAACTCTAAACTCTTGGGGAGCAGAGATCAAATTAATTCTAGGGATGTGTGAAAAAAAATACTCATGCATTTAAACATTTTCATAATTTTTTCACGATATGACCTAATTTGGGAACATTTTCATAAATATAGTTTGAGATAATTGCGATGCATCGCTTCAAACGTCATGACAGTCTGAGTTGAGATGTTGTTCCACAGATTTTTCAGAGAAAATGTAGCCCGCAACGTTGAACATACCCGCACAAATGAGGTATCAAAAGATGCGGCTCGATCTGACTCAAATCAGATTTTTTTCCCCGGAATTCCGAAGTACCATGGCGACGCAATTGCCCAAAAAACACTGCAAAAAATCCCATTCAAATGAATGGAGAAGGGGGGGGGGGATCCACCAATCAAGAAACTTTTTACATGCCACGCTGCGGGCGCATACAGTAGCCAAGAAATGCAATTTGTTTCTCATTTTGTTGCAATTTTTCCCATCTATAGCACAGTGTCAAAAAATTGTGGGTGTGGGTTTAAAGAGTAGGGAGTGAGGGAAAAATCCAGAAAAAAGGGCTCTTAACATTGGTGTGTATTGCGTCTGCTAGAGTAGGGGGAACTAATGCCAGAGTGCAAAGGGAAAAATTATTATTTCGAAAAATCTCAGAATATATTTCCTCACTATCCATCATATTTGGACATTTTGTAGTCACAAGGGTCTTCTTTCAGACAAACCCACTTTTGTGTGGCAAAGGTGTCATTTAGTACCTTTTATTTGATTTAAAATGTGTATTATCGTTATTATTATTATTATCATTATCATTATTATTATTAGGCTATTAAAGTGAGGAGAAGTCACTTAAATCCCCCTATTCATCCCTATGTCGTTTTTGCTGCCTTTTCATGACCATTTCTTTAAAAGTTGCTATTTTTTTAACCTGCTCTAATTCGGTCATTTTTTAATCCGATATCAGAAATGCGAACATGCTCGCGTTTCCCAAACCCTTGCCGTTCTAACAAAGTCCTTTCTGGAGTCTGTATATTGAACCATTAAGTTGTGAAAGCCTTTTGTTCTCGGTGTGCGTTCTCAACTCAACTCATCTTTATTTATAAAGCACTTTAAAACAAGCATTGCTGTATACAAAGTACTGTACATGGAACAGAAATCGGTCATGCAGTAAAGATAAATAAATTGTGATTTAAGTTGACTTATTATTGTTTGTATTTAATAACTACATTAAATCTAGTTAAGGTGTATAAAATCATTATCAAATAACATGATACAATGTGGTCATCAATGACATTTATTTATGTGTAAACACTGACATCCAATAAGATGCCCAACAAGCCGGAAACAACTTCTTATGAAAAAAAAAAAAAAGCACAAACATCTTTACCAGATAAGAATGCACAAAGCGCCTTTCACTGTTCAGCAGTCAACAAGGAAACGGTGAGTAAATTCTGCAGCGTCCATTCGTCTGTGGGTGTATTCAGACCAGAAAAGTCCTTAAGTCCGCTTGTTTGGTCCGGACCAAAAGCGGACTTAAATTTTTTTGTTTTCGTTTGGTGTGGTTCACTGTGCTCTTTGCAAGAGACTATATTGCGTAATTACGTCGACCCGCTTGACGATATGTGCTTATATTGGACAAAAATGACAAGGGCTGAACACTTAACCAATAACCAAACCCGGAAATGGAAGAAAACATGAAATTCCGACGTGCTACATTACTTGCCTGCATATTTTGGGGCGTTATTAGATGCAAGATATTTGCGAGCGTCAAGAGCAGCTCATTCAACGGACGTTCCGCGTCGCTGTTTCTAAATTTTGGAATACCCTCGTCGATTGTGTGTAGTAACCCGAAGGAGATGTTGTGCTCTGCTGCCCCGGCCCACAGCATGCTTATAGCAGCGTAGCTAAACAGAATACGGAGGATTATGAATGAATTTAGCACAATACTAACAGGCAATATAACAAATAGTTTTTTCTACACGGAGAGTGGAGGAAGTATTTAAAATACCCTACTACATGTGTACAAAGCTTGCGGCCGTCACAGAGTAAATATCAATTCTCAGACTGTTCAGTAAACATTTATTCATACACATAAATTTTCTGAGTTTATAAAAACACTTGTTCGAAAAATGGTTCTTACTTTTGTGATCAAAAGCACTGATTTGAATCTCAATTAGGCTGTTTGCCAATAGTTTCAAATAAACAAAAATTATAGCAACTTTTGATCAATCCACATCAATTTCACACTTTATTTTACCATTGTTTTTGTGTGTGTTGATCAGGGGCTGACTGCCACGGGTTCATTTCCGAAAGAGGAAAAATAATAATAATATCTGCATCATATATTAACCATAACAAAAATCCTCCAATCACAATCCATAACTTAATCTCTCAAAAAAACACACTAGCCATGTGACACTTCAAGCGCGGCAAAAGCGCTATTTAAGTGGGAGTCTGGAAGTGCTTCGGTTTGGTCCAGTGTTTATTGTCCAACGACCCCGCAGAATGCAGATGAGCATTTGCGGTGCGTGTCGAGTGTCGTGCGTTGGTGTCAAGTGTCGTGCGTCGGTGTCGAGTGTGCACCCCGGCACCAACAACGGGGAAAAGGAATGAGTCCAGGCGGCAGGTGAGCAGTTTGTGAAAGTGTCGAATTACAGGAGGAATTTGTGTGGGCGGAGCTCGTCTCAGCTAGACGGCAGCGTGCTCCAGTCAGGGAGTGGCGGACAGTCAGAGGCGCTCAGTCACACAGTCAAAACAAGTTTTACTTCTTTCTGTCCCCTTTCATTTCTTTTGCTTTACTTTGAATTTGAATATTACTTTATATTGTCTTTTTCTTTTAAAAATGAAATAAATTGATTGATTGGTTGGTTGATTGATTGATTGATTTTAAGTGTGAAATTGAAAAAAAAATTACTACCAATGTAAGACCCACTTATTTCAGATCAAACCACTTCCATTTCCTGTTTATGCCTCGCCCGCTGCCGGTTTAGGCCACGCCCATTTCCTGTTTAGGTCACGCCCCCTCCGAATAGAGATACTGATAATTTAGGATGGTTGAACAGATACAGATGGTGGTGTACTCACTCATCCCTAGTTATTTGTACCTTTTTTCAACTGAGTATCTTTGTGTGAAGGTAGTTAAGGCCATGTACACACGTAGCAGGGTATTTTTAAAAACTGATATTTCCCTCTTCTGGATGTAGAAAAAAATGTCCACACCACCACGTTTGTAGATAAGAAAACATCCACAGCTAATCGCATTAATGCGTTTTTAAGTATGTTCATAACAATTCCAGACCTTAAGGTGGCAACAGTTCCCCAAATCCTATCCAATCAGAGTATGCCTCCGTCTGGCGACGCCACTTCCACAAATTGGGCCTACAATGAGATGCATGCAAAGCCTCTAGGCGGCAGTAGTTAGCCAAATACTGCTCATCTCTTGACGTCACTTCACCATACGTCACACAAGCACAGACTGTCAGCCGCTGATCTGTATATATGCGGACCAGTGCTATCAGCGCACACAATAATTTTTTATTTATTTATTTAAAAAAAAATACTTGTAAACAGTCAATGAGTACATCATAAATGGAGCATAGATGAAAAGAAAAGATAAATCCAAAATCTTAAAAAGCTTCACATATATAAACATGGTCTCACGCCACCTTTTTTTCCCCCCTCTTTTTTTTTAACAACTTGAGTTATATGATTGAGTGACGTGTGCAAAGGACGACGTTAAACTTTGTTTACTAACGGACACATGCGACCGTGGAGCCAGAGAAATACGCAAATCTTGTTTGTAATGACAAAAATCCTCGCGGACGTTTGGATGACAGGGCAAGCCGCAGAAAAATATCTCCCGTTTACAAAAAACCGGCTACGTGTATACATGGCCTCAATTATTCAAGTGTAAAAATTATTTTAAAAATGTTTTGTACTTGAATGCTCAGTGTTTGGTGTTCATATACCTATCACTATATGTACAAAACCAAAAATTAGAATACATTCAACAATCTGCTGCAAACAAAAGGCTAAGTGAGCTATGCGGAGTGAACTATATTTTTTCATAGCACACTGCAGGAAGGTTTGGTTTTATGCATATATCATTTTTAACTGGTTTTTCACAAGTTCAGTTTTGGGCTTACATATCACACTCTTGACCAAGTTATTTGAGAACCACTCTTAACTGTATGAATATTTACTGCCAATCAATGTGCCTTTTACTGTTGATTTACAGACAGGTTCAGAAAAGTGCAGTTTCACCCTGGAAAGTCATGTCATTTTCACAACAAAGTCTTCCATTCATGTTCATATGTTATCCGCCTATTCCAAGTTTATAACAACTGACCTAAAGTCTAAAGGTGTGTGTTGAACCAAAAAAATGACTTTGTACTAGCTGTGTCCTGGTTCTGTCCTCTCTTACAGAAGGAGAGTAGAAAGCCAAAGGATCAGCAGAAGACGACAAAGGATATGTACAACTTTAAGAGGGAACAGGAAGATGAAAAGACCAAGCGAATCCTGGAAGAAAGAAACCGAGAGAGAGAGCTGGATAGAGTTGCCAGGGAGAGGGTCAAGCAACAAATTGCTATGGTAATTAAGTATTTCATTCTGCATTCCCTTACACCAGAGGTCGGTGGTAACTAAGGGCATGGAATAAAGTTCTCCGTCGCCCCAATGTATTTTCATCATTCGGAAAAATAATTCACGTATCTCACTGAGCGGCACAGTCTTGCAAGTGGGCGGGCACGTAGCAAGTGTTGCTTTTTCGGCAGGCTTCCTTCAGTGTTGTAAAATGTTGCAAAGCCACTTAAGTGCCATACTCTCTCAAACCATCATTATGCTCGCAAACCATTTTTCTTGTTGCAGAGAATTTTTTTGTCAGGTTCAGTCAACCTAGAAAATTTAATAAACAATAGACAAGAAAGACGAGAGACTTAGATTATTTTTATTCGCGAAAAGAACGGACAGAGATGTGCTCGGATACAATCTCCTTCCCGCTCGAAGGCACTCTCTCCCGAGCCCTCTCTTTTTATTTTTTTACAGGGTGTTCCAACAACAAAATGTTTCAATCCTTATCTTGTGATAAGGGCACAGTTCCTATTCTGCAGCTGCAAGAGCATGAGTCATGTTTTGCAATACTATAAGAGGAAATATGGGATAACTTATGTACATTTATTCTGACAATGTTCAAAATTTGATTAAAAAGAAACAAACAAGTGTGGGCACTCTTGGACAAACGAAAATGTTTTATGTGCAGAGTTGCATGCTCGGTAGTAGGCACAATAAAGCTGTTTAGACAAAATTTGTGACCTCCGTGAGTCATGGAGACCCAATAAGAAAATAATTGTGTGTGTGTCGGGGGACTGCTACGTGCTACGTATGGTGACGCTATTGTTGGTAGCCCCTGCACCGTCAAACATAAATTAAGTGTTACCCTCTTGTCACACCAACCACAGCTTTACTATTTCAACAACATATTAACAATAAAAATGGCTAATCTTACCACTGGGATATATACGTATTGTTGTTGGGTGCATGCACTTCTTCAACTACATTATTACTTTGATTACGTTTACCAACTAGCTGTTGCCAGCTCTGACCTAGGGACATCAAAAGAAAATTGGAATTAGGACTCTGGTACAGTGATACATTATCAAAGTCAGCTGACTGGATGGGTTACATGTCTTTAATGTTCCTTTTGCTTGAAAAAACTACAAATATCGTTAAATTAATTATTTAAATTTAGTGATATAGTTTTGATTCACATTTTTGTTTTGATGATTTATCTCTGTTTTGCAGGACCGTTTGGATAGAGCAGCCCGTTACTCCAAATCCCTGGAGCAGAAGGCTCAGCAACAGGCCAAACAGGCAGACCGGGAAGCAATACCGGGTACCGCTGTGAAGCCAAGGAGGTAAATTTGCCATTAGAGTCTCAAAGCATTAGGTTCAGATTGTGGTGACTGTGATGACACATGACGCCACCATCCATTTTCAGGATTGTTATCCATCTCTAGAAATGGTAATACTCTAGGAATGGTAATTTAGATTTTTTTTTCTCTTTGTCAGAGAAAGTCCCTGCTGAGTTGTCCAGTTTTCTTGGCTCCACTCTCAGATGACCTTTTATCTCTTTTAGTCTGTCTTTGCTACAGCCAGACCAATCTGGACTTTTTGTGGCTTATGCCTCTACCGATATTGGGGGCTACAAAAAACGCTATAAGGCACTGGAAGTAGCAGCTTAGCATTTGTTACAGCAGGTTTCATTTCACGGAGCGGTTTGATTGTTTTTAGTCATAGACTTGATCAAATACTGTATATGTTTATGTATATTTATTAGGGATGGGTGAGTACCAATAACAGGTATCGGTATTGGGCCGATACCAGGCCAATTTCATGATATTGGTACTCGCGACGGATATCGATGCTGGTATCGGCCCCCGCTCTTGTGGTGGGGAACGAAAGTTTTAGTTCCGTCTTGTTCGTTTCCTGTGTGTCTCCTTTTGAGGTAACACTTGTTCATTTCACTACTTCCGGCAGCGCCATTTTGGTGTGCATTACTGAGAATAAGTAAGTACTCTTGTTGTATTATCACGTATATCTGTGGTTCATATTTGTTTGTAGCTCATGTAATTTCGCAGTGTTTAATTGCCTTGTTAGGTTTGCCGTGCTCTTAATTGCCTCGTTAACTCATCGGAGCTGCGGTGCTAAAAATAGAACGGTGCCATCATGGCCCTCGCAGATACAAATTATAGCTCTTATACACACTACATTATATTTGTAATGTGGCTTTTTCGTTTCCCTTTGAGTTTTATGTATACTAATTCCTATACAGAGCAGTCTTAAAAAATTTAAAGCATGGATTTCAAAAAGATATACTGTAATTAAACAGCTTAAGGAATTCTTAACATGGTAGATAGTAAATATTACTAAATTATGCTACTTGAAGCCCTATTGTATCAAATTGAATTATTTGCACTTCACTCTATTCCTTAAAAAAAAGTTGTACAACCACATATTTTGATTGGGACCTTTTTTTTTCCGGCCACTGGATTATTTGTTTCATCTTATTTATGGAATTTTTAAAATTATTTTTATTGTGTGCTCTATGCAACACAAATGTTATTAGTAAATTGAAAAAATATATAATTGGCATTAATTTCATTCAATTTTAAGGAAATTTGCCATAGTTGGGATTTACAGTGTCCCCTCGTTTCTCGTGGGTGTTACGTTCCAAAAATTACCCGCGTTAATTTGATTGTTTTTAATTTTCCGGTAATTATATATATTTTTTAGTTTTTTGGTTTTGGTATGATTTTTTAGTTTATTATGAATGGTTTTTCATTCATCATATATGTAATTTTTTCATCTACAGTCATTTTTTTCCATTAAGTTTTTTATTAAACAGCACAGTATATAATTGTTTTCGTTTATTCTAAATGTTTTTTCGTTCATACTATATTTTTTCATTTATTATGTATGTTTTAAGGCTAACCTCACCACACACTTTATACATGCACTTTTCTTGATAGGCGTGAACATTTTCTCACATACTGTATCTCTTATTTAAATACAGTTGGCCTATACACTTTGTGTTCAAACCTTTGTAGATTTTAAAACAATTATAATAACAATAAAAAAGAATTAAACTAATATCCAAAACATTTATTTGAGAAACAAAATATAACAACAAAACAGCTGTTAGAAATGACTCTTAATTTTAATGATAATGATACGAGGCTGAAAAATCTATTTTGACCGGGAGGCTCGGGAGCGCATTGCTGCCTGGTGGCCGGCGTCTGCTTGTGTGGGTCTAGTCGTCTGGCGGTCTCGGTACGACAAGCTGGTCGGCAGTCGATCCGCAGCGCATACGCAGCTTTGTCGGTCCTTTATCTCCGGGCCGCCCAAAGACCTCCAGGACACCGAGGATTTTCAAACAGCTACGACTGGTTTAAGGTGGACAATCTTAATTTTAATGATGAAGA
This sequence comes from Leptonotus elevatus, assembly GCF_054856555.1. NCBI lineage: Eukaryota > Metazoa > Chordata > Actinopteri > Syngnathiformes > Syngnathidae > Leptonotus > Leptonotus elevatus. The sequence continues at coordinate 1,269,758 of NC_141250.1, forward strand.
TACGAGGCAGGACACGTAAACCCATTTTTGACTGGGAAATCCCCGAAACTCCACTAGAGCGCTCGTGGCCGACGGGCCCGTGTGAACCGTGTGGCGGGTGGTGGATGCATGACGCGCTGAGCCGTCAACAGGCACAACTGCATGGTTCGGGGCGGATGATGAGGATATGAGGCAGGACACGTAAACCCATTTTGACCGCGGGACCGCATCGCAGCAGTGCCCCCGAAACTCCACTCAAGTGCTGTGGCCGGCGCGGGCCTGCATGAATTGTGGGGCGAGTGGCAGGCGGCGCGCTGAGCCGTCTGGCGCTACGTTGTAAAAAAACAAAAAGCACGCTGTAAAAAAAAAGAAAAAAAAAGAAGAAGCACGCTGTAAAAAAAATAAAAAAATAAGCACGCTGTAAAAAATCCACGAAACAGTGAGGCCGCGAAAGATGAACCCGCGAGAAACGAGGGAACACTGTATATGTCTTTTTTTTATTATCTGTTATTGTTTTTTTTCTTTTTTAATGTATTATTAGTACTAATGGTATCGGCACTTGGTATCGGTATCGGTGAGTACTAAGGATTCGGGATCAGTCTAAAAAAAGTGGTATCAAACATCTCTATCAAATACTGTATATTTATACAGTGCTGCTCCAAAGTTTGTAAACCTCTTGAGCAATTTGGATTTTCAAATTGTTTCAACCTGATTTTGTTGTTTAATCTGAATGAATTTTGTTTTATATGAAATAACCGGTGTAGGTTTCACATTTCAATGCATTGTTCTTATTTTTTTAATCAATTGTGTAATCAAAGCTCAAATAAAAAAAGTTTTTGGTCAATCCATGTAGGTGCAAAAGTAAGTGAACCCTGAGCTGCATTGCTTAAAACACGCAGTCAATTAGGTTTAGGTCTGACAAATTGGTAGCCAAACTAACCACTGAATTGGAGCAATGAAATGAGAGAGGTTTAGCGAAGAAATTGTGCATCACTGACTGAAACAGAGACAAAACCACGTCACTTTAGTCTTACCCAGGTGAACCCATACAGAAGAGAAATCTCAGGGGACGTGGGTAGTGAGAGCACATCTGTCTGGGGAAAGCTATAAAGTCATCTAAAAAAAAAGAGCTTTATCATTCTACTGTAAAGCAGATCATCTGCAACTAGAGAAGACTGAAAATTACTACAATCCAGCCTAGAAGTGGATGACCTTCTAAAATATCAGCAAGACCTACAAGACAAATGATAATTCAGGAGAAAGCCAACATGTGCATCACATGTGCATGCTTCAAAAATCATGCTTCAAGACAAACCTGGACAAACCTGAAGCTTTTTGGAAGTCCCTTCTGTGGACAGATAAGTCATAACCTGAAGCCGTTCCTTGTGAAGTTATAGCCTGGTAAAAGATGGATCATGCAACATTACAATAATTCAAAGCATTCTATTAATACAACCAAGGAATGTCTGAAGAACGACAAGATTCATGTTCCGTATGTGCCCAGTTAAAATCCTGACTTAAATTCTTTCAAAATACTGTGGCGGGACCTGAAGCGGGAAGTTTATGCTAGACACCCATCCAACCTCTCCCAATTGGCTGTATTGGCTGCAAAAATGCCACTAAGTAGATGTGAAAGACTGATGTAGCGATGTTGCCGTAATGGCTTATGAGAAATTTAGACGGTACTGAGGGGAGTTGTAATTTCCTCAGCAACCTCTGGGGCACCACGTTGACTTTGCTTGTTTGTAGGAGCAAAATAAACAATGAAAATCCTATTATCAAGTATTCATAATCTGAAGTTGCTACTTTAGTTAATCATGGAGTTCTTTGCTTTCATAAGAGAATTACTAATCCACTCAGTGAACACAAATTATTCGGCAGAAATTGAATTTCTAGACAACAAATTTATTTAGTAAACACACATATATCAGTCACAGCCTAACCTATTAATGAAACGGAATAAAAATGTGAATCAAAGATAAAAAGAAAACTTGCAACCTAACTAACTAAGATAAAAATAAAAAAAGAAGGTAGATGAAAAAGGTAGATGGGGGTAAAGATGGAAACGTTTGACCTGTCAATTCTTTTATGTTTGAATAAAAGCGTTGCACCAGTAGTATATGGTCAGATTGCAATGCAGGCGCAACTCACGGACTGGTTCAGTCGCACGGGGGAGAGAGAGCGAGCGAGAGAGAGAGAGAGAGAGAGAGAGACAGAGAGAGAGAGAGAGAGAGAGAGAGAGAGAGAGACTCGAGCGCCGATCCTCAGTTGAATGCTGGAATGCTGCACCCGGTCTCCGGTAGGTGGTGAGGTGCACGCGCGGCGTGGAGGCAGCGGCCGGTCCTTGGCTGGCGCACGTCCAGCTGGAATGCTGCCCGGGGGAGTCTCTGGCTGCTGGTCGGTGATGCACGCGCGGCGTTGAGGTCACGGTAGGTCCTTGTGTGAGCGCTGCGGAGCGCCTCGGACTCATGGCTGGAACAGACACGCACGCCCTAGGGATGCGCAGGATGTTTGCAGTCCTTGCTTGATGCGCGCGTTGTGGCTCAAAGGAAGAAGCCGTGTGGTCACCCTCAGCGACCACGTTTCTCGTGATGATCAGGAAAAGTTCATGGGGCCAGACGTGAGGTGGAGAGAGGGTGGAGGAGTTGCAGGAACGGGAGAGTCCTTGAGCAGTTCATGGGGAAGGGAGTTCAGGGCAAAGAGTACCAGGAAAAGAGAGAGAAGTTCCTTTGCGTGCTAGCTTTTAAAACTGTGTCCACAGGGG
>NC_141250.1:1285000-1400000 GCF_054856555.1 Leptonotus elevatus
CGTAAGTGTTTTTCCTTTCTCTGGTTTTTATTTTATTTTTTACAAAATAAACATTCCATCCTCTCCTTACAGTGTGGCAGACCTGCTTCTATTGTTGTCCCATCCACTGGTGGAATATGGGCGGTCTTGAGTACACTCTTCTACCCTTTTCTCACCGTATGGCGATTCCTCAGCTCCTTCATGTTTCCAACCCCACCACAAGAAACATCAAGAAGCTCTTTTCCGCTTTCTGAGTCCCACACCAGCCCAGCAACAGGCTCTGATCAAACAAAAAGGTGAGTGACAGTTTCTGCTTCTTTTTGTAGTGTGTATCACACAGTGACGTCTCTGCATTTGGAGCCAGTGGGGCCTGGCCCCACCAGATGGCGTTGTTGAGCACTATACAGGCTCATAATTGGTCTTCTTTGTAGCTAATAATTTATAAAATTTTATTTTATCAAGAATAATAATATTCAAATAAATACCAATTATGTTTGTAAGGTAATTTAGTTATAAACATGTATGTATAATACAAAGCCAAGTTCAATGGTCTAACTTTCTAAACAGGACTGAAATAGGCCCCATGAGCGCGTGTTGAAAGACCAAATGTGAACTAAGGTTGGCCAACAATATTTTTGAGTAATACCAACGGCTGAAACCATTTTAAGCATATTTCTTTTTTCTAATGCAACCCTCCCAGGTTCTTGGTTTGGTACATAGCAACGCCCTTGACAACAAAAATGCTTTTTTTCGGAAATCTCAAAAAATAATGTCACACGGGAATTGCAAGGGCAGTCAGCCATTGTACTGTATTGTTGATTGTCCCCTTGCATTCTTATTTGGTAAAATGACACGGCGCTTTGTGGTGGTGTACTGTTCTCAGTCAAAACAAAGTTGTACGAGTGGCCAAAAGATAATAGGAAATGGACCGCTTTCGTCTGTGTGGGAGCATTTTTGCTGACAGACAGTGAAGCAGTGCAGACGAAATTGGGCCCTAGTTGAGGACTTGAAGGCATGTGTGTCTATTGGCCAGTCCGCAATTAGGCCCTGTATATACTAGGACGTATGGTGTCATTGCTTTGGCTTCATGTAATAGAACTGCTCGACGTGAACAAGTTATGCCACAATTTGTGAATGGATTTGCAAGCTTGGGCTAAACGTGTATGCTAGCACTAATGTTGGAGCTTTCGCAAAAGCGCCATCATTTCTGAGGAGCCGCACGAGAACGAGACTGACTTTGACAATTCTACAATGATTTGGACAATGTTTAATTACTTCACTTGTGATCCTTTTTGGCGTTTTATGAAATGACCTCACATTTAGTCTTTAAGCTATGAGCCACTCAAATCATAGTGTGCATGTCCAAAGCTGCTCTCAATAGACAATCATTAACTGGGCCCAGCATCCAATTAAAATACAGGACGGATGTCACGTGACGTCAAGATCCAATCAACATACGCTCAGTTTTGACAGATGGCAGCCGCAGTATACAGCAGTAAACTAGATTGGTTTTCATCGGGAGCAAAAAGACTACGTAATAGCAAACCAGCAATACGAATGAAGTAGATTCGTTGATGATGTCATCGCTCAAGAGAGAGCGACAGCGCTGAAAAAACGGGGGGGAAACACTGCAGCAGTTATGAAGGAAGCTTGTGGCTCAAGTGGAGGTGAGATTTTGCAAGAGTGACCACTTTATAGCAGCACAGCTTGTGGACAGCACACTTTTTTTTTTCATTTCAGCAAAATGTTTCCATGTGCTGAATTTGAAGCAGCAAATAAAATCTGGCCAATTGGAAATAAAGTTAAGCTTGAAACTGAGCTGATGGAAAAAATAATAATCCCGATTATTTTGGTAATAATTGAAATCACGATTATTCCAAGGATTATATTTTTGATACAAAACAACAAAATGTTTAAGCATTTAATAATATTAAAACAAATACAAATATTTGAAACGCTATAATTATTAAAGTTCCTTTCGAAGAAAACAAAATTTGTTAAATTAGTCGTTTAAATGCAAATATATTAATTTAAACAACTCAAAATGAGTATTAATCTTTTCTTTTTCTTTACGATTATGCCAATTTTGTAATTGTAGAGTGTAGTAATTGGATTTTGATTAATTGCACAGTTCTATTTTGAACCATTCGAAAGTTTTATTCATAGCCTTAATTTGTTAAGGCTATGAATAAATGGTAGGCTACTTCATTTATATAGAGCTTTTTCACTCGATTGTGAACTTGAATTGAATTTGAATTTATTGTGTAGGGTTTGCTGCTTGTAGCCTACTGTTGTGCCCCACTCAGCTTTTAATGCCACTGGTATCACAGGTGGGCATCACGTCAATATTGATAGAAGATCCGTCAATGACGGACGGCCATTTGATTGAGGATTGACGCGAAACTTAAAAACATTGCTGCGTTGCCGCAAGTCGGTTTTTGTTTGTCAATGTAATCACCAATAACCGGGTCACGGACTGACGAATAGAAAACATTGACTGACACCCATTTCTGCAATTTCTCTCAATGAGTGCTGGGAATAACAGCGATAAAGTATAAGAAGCGGTGCAACTCCGTTATTGTCACGTTATGCAATAAACATGTTGCGATATCACACCCATCCTCTGAGGAAGCGGTGAGCAGCAGCAGGAGCCGCGCTTGGGAATCATTTGGTGATCTAACCCCCAATTTCAACCCTTAATGCTAAGTGTCTAGCAGGGACGCAAATGGGTCCCAATTTTATAGTCTTTGGTATGACCCGGCCGGGGATTGAACCCACAGCTCCTAATCTCAGGGCGGACACTCTACCACTAGCTCACTGAGCTAGGACGATTACAAGGCAAGGCAAAAAAAATTCTGCAGCACATTTCATACACAAGGCAACTCAATGTGCTTTACACAAGGAAAGCAAAAAACACAGTAGTTAACAACATTCAGAAGCAAAGCAGAGAAAACAAAACTATCTTACAAAATTTACTAAAATAACATTCATTGACAATGTTAAAACAGTAGACTGCAAACTTTAAAAACATTTAGCGTAAAGAGGTTTGTTTTTTAAGGTAATTAAAAGGGAAAAAACATGATTCAAAAACATTTAGACCTTAAAGGTATAGGAAAAAAAGCTACGTTTTTAACCTGCATTTAATGGCATTTACACTTCAGGTTGACTTCACTTCTGTTGGTAGCTTATTCCATTTGTGTGCAGAATATCAGCTAAATGCAGATGACCCATGTTTACTTTGAACTCTGGGTTCCACTAGTTGACCCAAGTCTGCACATCTCAGAGCCCTGCTGGGTTTGTATTCAATCATCATTTCCTGAATATATTCAGGACCCAAACCATTCATTGATTTATAGACCAGTAGCAGAATGTTGAAATCTATTCTACAGCTGACAGAGAGTCAGTGTAGAGCCTTAAGGATGGAAGTGATATGTTCTGATCTTTGTTTTGGTCAGAGCCCGAGCTGCAGCGTTCTGAATGAGCTGCAATTGTCTGATGTTCTTCTGAGAGAGTCCGGTCAAAAGACTGTTTCAATAATCGAGTCTGCTGGAGATAAACGCATGGATAAGCTTCTCTTGGTCTGCTTGGAGCATGCAGTCATTCAGTCTGAGGATGTTTTTTCAGGTGCAAAAAGGCTGTTTTAGTGATTGATTTGATATGATTGCAAAGTCAGGTCTATTAACACCCCAAGATTTCAAACTCGGTCTTTGGTTTCTAAAGACAGTGACTCAGGTGGGTTTTTTTTTAAGAGCTCAGTATTGTTCATTCGGTAATGTAATCATCATTGCTCTTCTTTTTTTTTTTTATGTGTATGTGCGTGCGTGCGTGCGAGTGTGTGTGTATTCGTTAGTTCACCAAAAACCTTTTTTTTTTTTTTTAAGAGCTCAGTATTGTTCATTCGGAAATGTCATCATCATTGCTCCTTTTGTTTTTTATATATATAATTTTTTTTTTTGCCTCTCCCCGCCCGTCCTCCGCCTCCCTGTCCCTTCTCCCTCGTCACCCTTCCTCCTCCTCTCCCCCTCTCTCTGCGGCCCTGCCGCTGCCCCCTGCCCTTCTTGTCGTCTCCTTCCCCCCTCCCTTCCCCCTCCCCGGTACGCCTTCCTTCCCCTCCCCTGGGCCGGGGGCTCCATCCAGGGCCCGGGTCTCGGTGCTACGGGGGCCGGCGGGGGTGGCTGGGGTTTGATGTCGTGCCCGCCCCGCTCCAGTGGGCGTCCTGGCACCTCGGGCGGGACCCAGTATCCGGGGGGCGAGCCCTATCGCCCCACCGGACGGGTCCCATATGCCCGCCGGGGTCCCGGAGGGGTGGGTGGGGGCTTGGTGGGCCGGTGCGCCTCCTGCCCCCGCCCGGTTGGGGAGGGCCCCGCTGGTCGCTCCTCTTAACTCACTACACTAGGTTTGCACAATACACTTTTATAGACATATAGGGCACATAACACACTTTGGGGGGTGGGGTAGGGTGGAAACACCGTCTTCACCCTACAACTCCCCTCCAATTTTAATACACCACACAACTTGGGGGGGGGGGCTTGTGGGGGTGCCATCGGTTGGGGGCCGCAGTATAGAGCAGTGCTGCGGTCCCCTGTCCGTGTCCCCCCCCCCCCCCCCCCCCGCCCGCCCTATATATTTTTTTTAATGCACCACATACACTCAGTAACATGCTTGGGAGGCGGGTGGATCGGAGCGTGGGAATATCATTTCCATCGGCTCCGGTTCACCTGCTCCTAATTTTAATGCACCACACACACACACTTGTATATACACTGGGTGGGGTCACATTCACGGTTTAGGGGTAGAGTTCGCCAGTCGGCGAGCTGGCGGACTCAGTAACAGGGGTTAACTTTCACAAAGAACGCTGGGGTGACGACCGGGGCCTTCCCCCGCTGGGCCTGGGGTTCGGGGGTGTCGGCCGCCCTCCGGTGCCCCCATTTCCCCCTTCTGCCCCCGGTGTTCCGTCCCTCCACACGGCGGGGGGTGGGGTGGGCGCGGCTGCCCTCTCCGCTCCGCTGTCCGGCCCCTCTTCGGCGCCGGTGCCTGGGTGGTCCCCGGGGGCTGGGGGTCGGGGGTTGGGGGGCTGCCGGTTGGTCGGGGTGGGGTCGGGGGGGGGGGGGTTCGGCTTTGTTGGGAGGGGGTGGCGGTGGTGGGGGTTGCTGGGTGGGGGGGTGTCTGGGGGATTGGGGACCTGGGGGCGGCTAGGGCTGGGTTGGGGTGGGTGGCGGGGTGGATGGGGGGCGGGGGGTCGTGGGGGGTGCGGGGGTTGGGGGCCGGTGGGGTGCCTGGCGGGCCTGCAGTGCCCCGTCCTGCTGCGTTGGGTCGGGGGGCGCTCCTGCTCCTGGGTTTGCTCTCCGGCCCCGGGGCCCGGGGGGTCGTCCTTTGGCGCTGCCGCGGCCTGGGGGGCCCTGAGGTGTTGCGCTTGCTCTGTTCCGGCGGGGGTCGACGGCTCCCCTCTTTGGTGGAGATTTTCATGCATGCCAGATCCACCACACCAGCATCTATCGAAACTCAGACACAATCTGCTTCTTCCTCAGGTCATTGAATCGGTGGAGGCTGGTGTCTGCGGATCTCACGCGGCTTCGTCTGTCCTTCCTTCCTTTTCTCGGTCTCTCCTTTGGTCTCTTGAGGCCTCCCTGATTTTATGTTTTTTGGATTTGTTGGGGTCTGGATGTTTCTTGGGCTGGGGAGGAGTTCTGGTGGGGGGTGTCTGGTCGGTGCTGGATTTCACCTTCCTTGGTTTTCTTTGGTCCCCTCGGGTCTCCTGGTGTTCGGTTTAGGTGAACGGTATGAGATTTTTTCTAATAGGTTTTCTGGTGAGCTTACAAATACACGCACGCACGCACGCACGCACGCACGCACGCACATACACATTCTCACCCACACACACACACAAAAAAAAAATAATAATTCACCAAAAACCTATTTAAAAAATCCCATACTGTTCACCTAAACCGAACACCGCCGTCAGGAGACCCGAGGAAGGACCAAAGAAAACAAAGGAAAGTGAAGTCCAGCACCGACCAGACACCACCCACCGGGCCACCCACCAGAATTCTTCCCCAACCCCGGAAACATCTAAATTCCAACAAATCCAAAAAAAAATAATCAGGGAGACCTCAAGAGACCAAAGGAGAGACTGAGGAAAGGAAGGAAGGACAAATGAAGCAGAGTGAGATCCACAGACACCAGCCTCCACAGATTCAATGACCTGAGGAAGAAGCAGATTGTGTCTGAGTTTCGATAGATGCTGGTGTGGTGGATCTGGCATGCATGAAAATCTCCACCAAAGAGAGGAGCCGTCGACCTCTGCCAGGACAGAGCAAGCGCAACACTTCAGGGTCCCCCAGGCCGCGGCAGCGCCAAAGGACGACCCCCGGGCCCCGCCAGGGCCACCGGCCGGAGAGCAAACCCAGGAGCACGAGCGCCCCCCCACCCCACCCCAACCCAGCCCCAGCCGCCCCCAGACACCCCCCCCCCCATTTTGATATTTGGTTTTTATTTGAGGCAGATATTTTTTCCATTAAAATGTGATTTATGAGGAGGTTAGACCATTGGTCAATATTCAGTTTGTTTATTTTTCCAGTTAACAAGAATTGTTTTTTTTGCGATAGTAAGGGCTACAAGTGTAGATTGAAATTGTTTATGTGGTAAGTCAGTTGTTGTTAAGTCACCTAGCAAACACAAGTTTGGAGAGAACGGTATCCTACAGTTCAAGATAGCGGAAAGTTTTTCTAAGACTTTAGTCCAGAAATACATAACCGGAGTACATAACCATAAAGAATGAAAATAAGTGTCTGTAGTGTTTTGTAACGGCAATCCTCTTTTCTTTTTTGCCGAAAACAATGACCTCCATTTTGTTTTCGTTTAGCTGGAGGAAATTTTGGTTCATCCATTGTTAATTTGCTCTAGTGAGTGACACAATACATTAATTGAACTGCTGTCATTTGGGGACATTGATAAATGCAGTTGTGTGTTATCTGCATAAATATGATAGTCAACGAAGCATTTGACCAAAGGTAACATACTGTATACAGACTGAACAACAGGGGTCCAAGGACTGACCCTTGAGGGACCCCACATGTCATGACCATTCGATCAGATTCAACATTTCTAAGTCCTATCCTCCAAGTAGGACCTGAACCATTTTAGGACTGTTCCATTTTAACCCCACCCAAGTTTCCAGCCTGTTCAACAATATATTATGATCGATCGTGTCAAATGCTGCACTGAGGTCCAATAAGACGAGCACTGATACCTTCCCTGCATCAGTGCTCAAACTTATATCGTTTAGTACTTTAATCTGATTTGTTTCTGTACTGTAATGAGGTCGGAAACCTGACTGAAATTGATCAAAAAGTCAGTTTGAGTTCAATAATTTGCTGAGTTGATTAAAAAACACTTTTTCAATAATTTTGGTTAAGAATGGAAGGTTTGAGATAGGTCTATAATTTGCTAACAAGGAGACATCGAGCACTCTTTTTTTATTTTTTATTTTTTTTATTGTATTTTTTATGTGTTCGATGGCGGCTACTTTCAGAGATTTAGGAAGCTCACCTGATGGAAGTGAGCAGTTGATTATTTGCTGTAAATCAATTTGTACAGATTTCACAATAGTTTTGAAAAGATGGTATTGAGTCAAGACAGCTTGTGGAAGGTTTAAACTGCTGAACTAAGTCTGTTATAGTATTTTGATCCACTGAAGCAAATCCTGTCATGGTAATTGAATTATTCCCGGGTGATTTTAAGGGCTGCGTCATTTTGTCATTTTGCTGGTTTGTCACAGAAAATAGAGTGTGTGTATTGTTGAGGTTCTTACTCAGACATTGTCTGTACAGGTCAAAATGAACTTGGAGTTTAGTTTTTCTCCACTTTCACTCTACTTTTCTGCACTTTGATTACAAAGTCATTATGTTGGTAGCACACTTCTGAGGTGTTTTAGGTCGGGATGAAATTGTCTTAGTTTTAATAGGAGCAACAGCGTCCAGGGCATTTAGAGATTTTTTTAGGTGAATTCATCCAGAAGTTCATCAACAGGCATTGACAATTGGTGATGCAGCCATTAATTTCATAAACATATTGCTTGTGTTCTCATTTAGCTATATATCTTTTTTATTTTATTTTTATAGAGACAGTGGTTGTTTGAACTTCTGGGATTGTTTGTACTTCAAAGAACACACAGAAATGATCTGAAATAGCCGAAACCCACACAAACATGAGAAACCATACTGGAAACAAACAGGGCACCTTCCTGCTGTGGGACAGTAGCATTAACCACAATGCCCTTCAAATAAAAATAAATAACATATAATTTTACATGGGTGGATGACTGGTTAGCACGTCCGCCTCTCAGTGTAGACAGCAGGAAGCCTATCCAGTTTTGTTGTGGCTGGAGACTTTAATCAGGCCTGTTTAAAGACTGTGTTGCCCAAGTTTGTGCAATATGTACAAGGTCCTACAAGAGGCAAAAATACACTTGGTCGGGTCTACTCAAATCTGAAAGAGGCATACAGAGTTATACCCCTACCACACCTGGGCCTTTCAGATCACATCTCAGTGCTTAGTGTCCCAGCCTATGAGCCGCTCAGAAGGAGAATTAAACCAGTAAGGAGGACTGTGAAAACCTGGCCGGAAGGAGCACTCAGCCAACTACAAGACTGTTTTGACAATACTGACTGGTCTGTTTTTGACTGTCAGGATTTAAATTAATACACCGAAACTGTTCTGTTTTATATTAAGACCTGCACTGACATCTACCACAGTGGACAAGCAGATTAGGGTCTTTAACAACAGGAAACCCTGGATGGTGAGGTCTTTGCTGAGGGCCCGGGACTCCGCCTTTGAGCCGGTGACCGGGATGCCTACTCCACAGCCAGGGCTAATTTAAAGCGGGGCATCAAAGCTTCCAACGAGCGTTGGGTGGCGACCCAGCTGGCTGACAACAACACAAAGCAGCTATGGCAGGGTCTCCAACATTTGACCAACTACAAGGGCAGTATATTGGAGTCAAGACGCCTCACTGGCAGATGAACTTAATCTCTTTTTCACCCGGTTTGAGAAGGGATCACACTGCCTTCCTGTCCCCATGGCCTTCGGAAAACCTTCTTGAGGTACATAAACATCAGGTGAAAATAAAATATGTGAACCCCTCATAAATCAGCAGGGTATTGGGGAAAGTGCTGAGGGCCTGCGCTGACCAGTTATCAGTGGTCCTGACAGGGATTATTAACACCTCACTGAAACGGGCCATCGTTCCATCCTGCCTGAAAGCAGCCACCATCATACCTGTCCCCAAAAAGGCCACATAAGCACCCTGAACGACTATAGGCCTGTAGCACTCACCTCTGTAGTCATGAAATGCTTCGAGAGGTTGGTCTTACAGGCATCCTAAACAAATCTCATTGTAACTTGTGTACAATGACAACAAAGCTATTTGATTTGAGATCAAGTCCGGGCTTCGGCCTTCTTAGGTGGTTTGCATGTTCTCCCCGTGCCTGTGTGGGTTTTCTCTGGGTACTCCGGTGTCTTACCACATTCCAAAGACATGGTTAATTGAGTGCTGTGAATTGTCCCTTGGTGTGATTGTGAGTTTGGATGGTTGTTCGTCTCTGTGTGCCCTGTGATTGGCTGGCAACCAGTTCAGGGTGTGCCCCGCCTACTGCCTGGAGCCAGCTGGGATAGGCTCCAGCAACCCTGTGACCCTTGTCAAGATTAAGCGGTTAAGAAAATGGATGAATGGAGGAATTTTACATCCCTGGGTGATAGCCAACCTGCCACAGCTATGTAGTTGCTGCATCACTTTAAATTTGGTATTTTCTTCTGTGTCGTTTCAGAGATTCTCTTCCCAGGCCTTTGACAAACCGTCCCAAGAACTTCAAGAAAGATGGTAAAATCTGCCAGCTCAGGGCTCAAGAGGACAGTGAGGATGACAACAACACCTGGAATGGGAACTCAACCCAGCAAATGTAGCTCTGTAAAAGCAGTTTTGTTTCTGTCTGCTCCTATTTTAACATCGCCACCACCACAAACCCATCCCTCCTGAATAATTTAATGCAGTCATTCTAGATTAGGGTTCACCAATATGATGCACCAGGTAGCCAGCCGTCAAGGACCACGACTGGCCCGCGGATCTGTTCTTAAAATAGCTCACCAGTAACGAGACTAGGATTCTAGGAATGATGTAAAAGTCATCATCTGAAAATGTTAACACTGCCAGGGATTTATAGAAATAAAGTCTTGCATATTGATATTTATTAGTTTCCTAATTATTGTGACAAATCATTAAAGGGATTACACCACGGAATTTTAAGGCCTTCCATAGTTAACTATAGGCATATAATAATTAAATCTTACCTTTGACACCTTGGCAATGGAATTTTTTACGAAGTATTAGGTATTTTGCTGGCTGTTTTTTTAATGCGGAACTAAAACAACGGGGCATGGGGAACCAGAGCCTGCAGCTCACAAGATGAGCGAGCTAACCACCAAACCATCCGTGCAGTTAGGCACAATAGCGCAAAAAGTTTTACTTGTAGATTACACAAGTGTCAGCCAGAACCCTTTCTGTGATTTTAAGACAATTAAGCCAATTGTCATTGAACTTTGGCATTGCAAATGTGAAGGATAATTGATTGCTTTGAATTCATTTGGACAGAATGTTTACTGACAAAGGCTACTTTTGTCAATATCCCATGGAAGGAGATCTCAGAGAAAGTTTAGTCGGGGTTGGGGCCGCACCCAATGACATCAAACAGTGCCAACAGCTTGTTTTCTCAGGTTGGGAGGGGCTGATGCTTGGAGAGATTCTGCTCTCCAAGCATCAATCGACCTAGAATTTCTCATACAGGGGCAAATGGAGGAAATCACCACTTTGGTGATGTTTTTGGTGAGGAATTAGCATTTTAACATGGCTAAAAGCTCTAAAAAGTTGATTTTTCACGTTGCTGTCCCTTGATGATCAGTGTTTTCACATGAATGAAGCTTATGAAGTAATAGCATTCATTATTAACTCACTTGCTCCCAAATTTTTTAAAATACATTCTATTTTAAATATTACCATGGTCCCAAAAACGTATACGTTTTTTATGTGTTTTTATGCTAGTGCATACAGAAGGCTTTGATGCAGCCTCTGAACTGAAGAAGTCACTTAAAGCAATGGTAGTTATTACAAAAACTAGAGGCACTGGTTTTTAATAACCTTTTTAGATCCACGCCCAAATCTTTTTTTTTTTTAGGGCGTAACATCTTAAGGTAAACTAACTTTACTCCAAAATATTGTCCACTCAGCGTAATTATTCATATGGCTTTCTTTTGGCCACTAGAATGCGCCACAGGCTTATAGTTAACTTAGAGCTGTATTATTTTGTGACCATTGGGGGGCACTGTGAGTCCACGGAAGACTTAGGTCCGTGACCCTTCGCTGAACTTGAGCTCGCCCTCTACATGAACTGACAGAGCTAACCAGCTCACGTGCAGCTGCCTGATTGTAAATTTTGTAAATAAGACATTTTTACGAGTTTCACCTGCCCTGGTGGTGGGTACTGACTCTTTTCTTCGGCCCGCTTAACAGGTTTTTTGACAAGATACTCATTGTTAGAAAGGCTGTTAAATCATTTTTAACAAACTACAGTTAGATTTTTTTCCGAACCAGAGGGTCAACGCACTTCGTACAAGTCTATCTTACAGAATGTTCCACAATGTTCCAATACATACGACCTCAGGAAGACCACACTTGTTCCAGACTACTAACACAATGTGTTACAACATAAGATACAGTAGCTCTCAAATGTCACACACATAATGTCACTGGATACCTTTAAATTTGCATAGATGGCTGAATTAGAATACATCAACAGTGATGACACAACCCCGCTCGGCCCCAGATTGACTTCAAAACCACTTCCAAGATGGTTTAAAAAGCAGTTCCATTGTAAACGCTGGGCCCTGAAAGAGTCGAATGGAAGGGTAGACATCCTGGGCCAAGGAAGGCGCTTTCGGTGTGAAACCTAATGCAAAAGTTTGAGGTCTCTATAAAGAAAAAGGTACCAATATACAGGTTCATGAGAAACGAGGAAATAGATGCAGTGTGCTTGCGTGGGTTTTCTCCGGGTACTCCGGTTTCCTCCCACATTCCAAAAACATGCATGGCAGGTGAATTGGACACTCCAAATTGTCCATAGGTGTGATTGTGAGTATGGTTGTTCGTCTCTGTGTGCCCTGCGATTGGCTGGCAACCAGTACAGGGTGTACCCCGCCTACTGCCCGAAGCCAGCTGGGATAGGCTCCAGCAACCCCACGACCCTTGTGAGGACAAGCGGTACAGAAAATGGATGGATGGATGGATAGTCAGTACAAGGCAGTGGATCAGTTTGTATCCAGGCCACAGATAAAGGAGTTATACTTCATTTATATGTAAGCGCGCCCTGATGAACTCCTTTGTTGTTTCTTTTATTTGGTAAAGGTTATTTTTTGTTCCATCTTTTCTGTTCATTATTTATTTGTTTTGCCCCTTCCTCACAAGTTATATCAATAATGTAATTTACCTGAACACTTATGATGTTGTTGTGTTTGTGATTTTATTTTTATTTTTTTGTCCCCTTGCAAACTCTGTTCTGGATTTCTGCGTTTCTCCTGTCACAGAATAAAGCAGTTCTGGCATGTTCGGGCATATAGATACTATCAAATTGTGCGACTAACCTGGAAAATTTGCTAGTAAGTAAGTAATTAAAAAGAAAAAACCTAACCCTCACTACAGAAGCTGTGATCATTTAAGTGGTACCTAACTCATTTGCTCCCAAAAACGTATTATTTTCAATATTGCCTTGGTCCCAAAAACATATTTAAAGCAATAGTAGTTATTACAAAAAAACGGCCTGTAGGTGGCAGCAGAGTGTGAAATCAACCAGGGCCATGCTGCAACAGGCTCTTTTCTCTAGTGTTTTGAACAGGTTTGTAAATAATGATGAAACTTAACTGTATTCTAATGCTAATTGCTGCAAAATGAAAACAGATACAAATATACTTTTTTCCTTATGAAAGAAGAGACTCTTATCTTTCTTTTGGTAGGTTCCATGTTTTTCTAGCAATATAACACAATATTCTGTTGGCCTTGCAAAATCAGTCAAAATCCAGTAAAACAACCGGGAGCGAAGGGGTTGCTTCAGTGAAAATGGCTGGGAATGAATGAGATCATTTTATAATGGTCCTTAATGAAACAAAACTATCCTTATACTCATATAATAATCGCAATGTACGTCGAAGCACCTCCAACAGGAAAGTGAACCTGAAAAGTCAACTGTAAGTACAAACCCAATTCCCCAAAAGTTGGGACACTATACAAATTGTGAATAAAAACTGAATGCAACTATGTGGAAGTGCCGAATTTCAATATTTTGTTCAGAATAGAACATAGTGGAGTGGCAATGTCTCAGAAGCGAAGATGGGTATCACCAATTCCTCCAATGTTGTGCAGAAAGATAGTGTAGAAATATCAGATGTTTGCCAGCGAAAAATTGCAATAAGGTTGAAGTAATCATCATCTACAGTGCATAACATCATCCAAAGATTCAGAGAACCTGGAACAATCTGTGTGTGTAAGGGTCAAGGCCGAAATATCATTTCCATGGGCATTTTGGGCCCATGATCTGTGGGCCCTTAAATGGCACTGCACCGCAAACAGGAATGCTTACTGTAAGGGAAATCACAGAAAGGGCTCAGCAATACTTTCAGAAAACATTGTGGGTGCCAGCCGCCGTTGCCAGATGAAACTCTACAGTACAAAGAAGAAGCCATTTCTAAAGCAGACCAAGAAGCGCAGGTGTTTCTCTGGGCCAGGGATTATTTAAAATGGAGTGTGGCAAAGTGGAAACCTGCTTTGTGGTCAGACGAATCACGATTCAAAGTTGTTTGTGGAAAACTGTGGCGCTATATCATACTGACTAAAGAGGACAAGGACAACCCAAGTTGTTATAAGCCTGCATCTGTGATCGTATAGGGTTTCATGAGTGCGTGTGGCATGGACAGCTTCCACATCTGGAAAGGCATTGTCAATGCAGAAAGTTATATTCAGATTCGAGAACAACATATACTCCCATCCAGGCATCATCACTTTCGGAGAAGATTTCTCAACACGATAATGCCAGACCACATGCAGCACCAATTACAATATCATTATTGAAATGGCCAGCCTGCAGTCCACTTCTTTCACTTATAGAGCACATTAGGCGCATCATAAAGAGGAAGGTGCAACAATGAAAGCCCAAGACAGTTAGAGAGACGTGTGTTAGACAAGAATGGGACAGCATTCCTATTTCTAAACTTGAGAAACTTGTCTTCTTGATCCCCAGACGTTTGCAGACTGTTGTAGGAAGAAGAGACATAAGTGGTGAAAATGGCCTTGTCCCAACTTTTTTTAGATTTGTTGACACCATGGAATCTAAAATCAACATAGTTTTCCCTTAAAATGATACATTTTCTCAGTTTAAACTTTTGACCTGTTCTCAATGTTCTATTCTGAATAAAATATTAAAATTTGGCACTTCGGCACTTCCACATAATTGCATTCAGTTTTTATTCACAATTTGTATAGTGTGCCAACTTTTTGGGAATTGGGTTTCTATGCCATATCCATGATCACATGATGTAGCGATGCGACAAGACATGACGTACCCCAACCCCCACAATCACTGATCAACCCGGGCATCATCATTTGCACGGCTAATATGAAAATCCACGTGCACATCTCTACATATGCCCACATCAACCTCTGAAAATAAAATGATCACACCAATGTTTTGTATTTTATGGACATTTAATGAATGAATGATGAATGACATCATCGTATTTCTCTATGCTCACTACAGCTTAATGGCACTTAATGAGGAAAACACTTATATCCATAAACAGTTTTTTTGACAGTCCCTTTCGCACCTCCTCGGTCAAAGCTTGTGTTCTGATAATTTCATCTTTCTCTTATTCTGCCATGGTGTTCTTGGCGCAAAACCAGCATTGCATGTGTGGTAAATCAATCTGCACTCATCTGTCAAACTTTGTGGATGTGTTTGTGCTGCTGTACAATTAGTAGGGTTCGGTGAGTACCGATACCAGGTATCGTATCGGGCCAGTACCAGGCCACATTTCATGGTATTGGTACTTGCGACGGATATTGATACTGGTATCGGCTCTCGCTCTTGTGGCCATTTTTCGGTCAGGAACTGTCAGAAAGATTGGTATTGTTCCGTCTCATTCGTTTCCTGTGTCTCCTTATGAGGTAACACTTGTTCATTTCATTTCTTCCGGCAGTGCCATTTTGGTGTGCTTTATTGAGAATAAGTAATATCACCTATATCTGTGGTTCATTGTGTGTTATATATGTTTGTAGCTTACGTAACTTCGCCGTGTTTAATTGCCTCGTTTACGTTTGCTGTGGGGTGGAGCTGGTGTGCTAAAAATAAAATGTGGCAATTTACGGCCGTTGCAGACGCTAATTATAGCTCTTATTCATATATACTACATTATATTTGTAATGTGGCTTTTTAATTTCCCATTGGGTTTTATGTATACTAATTCCTGCATATTGTTTCCTTCTTTTTCAGACCCCACACACACTCACACACCCATACTCATGCACATAATATACCCACACTTATGTATTCAATTACATGTGGTTCCACACAGCTTGAGGAATTCAACAGCTTGAGGAATTCTTAACATGGTAGATATTACTAAATTACTTGAAGCCCTATTGTATTGAATTGAATTCTTTGCACTTAACTGTATTCCTTAAAAATAAGTTGTACAACCATATATTTTGATTGGGAGGTTTTTTTTCTGGCCACTGCATTATTAGTTTCATCTTATTTATCAATTTTATGAAATTCATTTTATTGTGTGCTGTATGCAAAAAGACATGAGCAAATTGAAAAATACAACATAGCTCCCTAGGAGCTATTTTGTATGTTGCCTGGGGTTTATGCCCCTGGCAGGGTCACCCATGGCAAACAGGTCCTAGGTGAGGGGCCAGACAAAGCACGTGTGTTTCAAAGACCCCTTATGATGAATACAATAAATGGTCTTGCGTTTTCCTTGCCCGCGGCCCCCCTCTGGAGCCAGGCCCGGAGGTGGAGCTCATTGACGAGCGCTTGGTAGTCGGGCCTGCACCCATGGCGCCCGGCCAGGCACAGCCAGAAAAGGCAACGTGGGTCCCCCTTCCCATGGGCTCACCACCCGTGGAAGGGGCCAAAGGGTTCGGGTGCATAGTGGGCTAGGCGCCGGCCAAGGGCGGGGATCTTGGCGGTCCGATCCCTGGCTACAGAAGCTAGCTCTTGGGACATGGAGTGTCACCTCTTTGGCGGGGAAGGAGCCCGAGCTGGTGTGTGAGGCAGAGAAATTCCAACTAGATATAGTCGGACTCTCCTCCACACATGGCTTAGGCTCTGGTACCAATCCTCTCAATAGGGGTTGGACTCTCTTTCACTCTGGAGTTGCCCACGGTGAGAGGCACAGAGCAGATGTGGGCATACTTATTGCCCCCCGGCTTGGCGTACGTTGGGGTTCACCCCGGTAGACGAGAGGGTAGCCTCCGTCCGCCTTAGGGTGTGGGGACGGGGGCTGACTGTTGTTTGTGCATATGCACCAAACAGCAGTTCAGAGCACCCACCCTTTTTGGAGTCCTTGGAGGGTGTGCTGGAGAGCTCTCCCTTGTTCTGCTGGGGGACTTCAACGCTCATGTGGGCAATGACAGTGAGACCTGGAGGGGCGTGATTGGGAGGAATGGCCCCCCCGATCTGAACCAGAGTGGTGTTCTGTTATTGGACTTCTGTACTCATCACGGAATGTCCATAACAAACACCATGTTCAAACATAAGGGTGTCCATATGTGCACTTTGCACCAGGACACCCTAGGCCGCAGTTCGATGATCGACTTTGTAGTCGTGTCATCGGATTTGCGGCCGCATGTTTTGCACACACGGGTGAAGAGAGGAGCGGAGCTGTCAACTGATCACCACCTGGTGGTGTGTTGGCTCCGATGGCAGGGGAAGATGCCGGTCAGACCTGGTAAACCCAAACGTATTGTGTGGGTTTGCTGGGAAGTCTGGTAGAATCCCCTGTCAGAAAGAGTTTCAATGCCTATCTCCGGAATAACTTCTCCCTTGACATTGAATCCGAGTGGACCATGTTCCGCGCCTCCATTGTCGAGGCGGCTAATCGGAGTTGTGGCCGTAAAGTGGTCGGTGCCCGTCGTGGCGGCAATCCTCGAACCCGCAGATGGACACCAGCGGTAAGGGATGCCGTCAAGCTGAAGGAGTCCTATCAGGCCTTTTTGGTCTGTGGGACTCTGGAGGCAACTGACCAAGTGGAATGCAGCTTCAGGAGTCGCTGAGGCAAAAACTCGGACATGATGACATGTCGAATCGGTAAGATTACGGAATGAACAATACTGAGCTCTCTCGAAAAAAAAACAAAAAACACTTGGGTATGGGAGTTCGGTGAGGCCATGGAAAACGACTTCCGGACGGCTTTGACGAAATTCTGGTCCACCATCCGGCATCTCAGGAGAGGAAAGCATATACAGCATAAAAAAAAACATAACCAAAAAACATAACCAAAAAACATAACCAAAAAACATAACCAAAAAACAACAACAAAACTTAACTCCATACAACATAGTTGAGATTTTAGTCCACCACACCATCATCAATTGAATTACCTTTTCTCACAATTGCACAGGGGGATGTGTCTGACCCTGCAGGGTTCTCAACCACTCTGATGATCTCGAATGTACAACTGCAGCAAGCACTCTTACACTGCACTATTACAAGTCTCTTTGTGACAAATATGTGTAGCAATGGAAAAACTGCTGCTTTTAATAACAAAGATATATAAAATAGCAAAGAAGCAGTCTACCTACAAACTCACAAACCAATTCATCAACAACAAAATCTGATTAGTCACTCTCACTCTTTAACCATGGCCCTTAAATTCATATGCACAGAACATCTCCCTGCTACACATTGTATTTGATCAAATTTTAATCTACCTAAGTACAACAAAATAATTGATCTATTTAAAGAACGATTTAATAGTAGCACGTTACCGCCCTCCAATGGTAGATCATTAAAAACAAACCCAATAAATAATAGCCAGTTGCCGTTTTTGAATTAATTTTATTTTACTAACACAATTTTCAAACAAATTTCGAAATAATTGAAACTGAAATTTTACAATAAAATAAAAATAGATAGCAACAAAACATAATAGATCATAATTAATTGTTTGTAACAAAGGGCCTAAAACAATATGTAAAAAATATATTTTACAGAATTATTATTTTTTTGTATTAAACATAAATTAACAAGAAATAATGATAAGGTCAAGTGGATCATGTTTCATTTTCTTGAGAACCTTGAAGTCTGCAGCAGGATAGTTTAAATGTCTAAATATTTATGAAACCATTCACTTAACACTTTTATTAAAGTCCCTATACCTGATTTTGTTTTCTTTTTTGGAATAAAATGTATTTGGTATTTTTGGACAGGAAAATAATAAATCCCCAATTTGTGTGAGCCTGTTTCTTTGTAAAATCGGGTATGATTCCTTTAAGCAACATATGAACACATTTTCACGAGAACAAAAACGTCAAAAACACACAGCTGCTCATACTAACGAAATCATATTAGGGCAAGATTCTGATTGAGAAAAAGGAGCATATTAACATTTTTACTAGGGATGCACTGAAATTAAAATTTGGGCTGAAACCGAAAATTAAAAATGCTTGGCCGAAAAAGCCGAAAAAAAATTATGCCAATTTTTAGTATCATTGCATTTATTATAATTAATTAAAATTATAATATTATTATAAAACATTTATTTAGCACTGGCATTTTAACCAAGCACAATATACATTTAAATGTGCCCACACCGCAGACATGTTGGCCGATGGTACATTAAACACCAAATGAGGGTTGAGCATTTTCTGGCGGTGCGATTGCACTTTATAGTCAATGTAGTTCGCGCAGGCAGGCACGAATGCGTGCGGTGGGACAAGGTGTGGCACACTTAAAATCGGCACATTCACTTATTCACTAACGTTTAAAAATGAATAAATACATTTGTTCGCACCAGCTAATCAGCTTCGGACTGCAAAGTCACACAGCGTCCTGTACAGGTCTGTTACCACCCGGAGATAGCGGTAAATGTTTCCGTGTTTAAAACTGTTGAAGTATTTAGCACGGCCACCGGGATGCCAGTGAAAAAGTGAAAGCGTTTGAGGGGCTCTTATAATAAAAATAAAAAAAAAGGGAAGGCGCTGCAGGAGAAAGAGTGGCTCACCTGTACTGGAGTACACGGCAGTTCTGTCTTTTTTCGATCTGCTTAAATGTTGTACACCAAGAGACGCCCCTCTCCTCCGGTGTGCGGGAGCTGCTGCGACCGACCGGTGCAAACTCACACGGTGAAAAGCCAGCGAGAAGCGAGGCAGACACCCCCGCGTTTGCTGTTTAATTCAAACAGACGCTTGCTTGCAGCGTTTTTTTTTTTTTTTTGCCTGCATCACCAGCACAACATCCTATTTCGGCCATATTATTTTGGCTTTAATTTTATTTCGGTGGCCGAATATTCGGTGCATCACTAATTTTTACCCTTCAGACTGTTTCGGCTTTGGTTTATGAGCTCTCCTGTTTTAGAAAAAAAACTCTCTGAGGGAACTGAGGATGCTACAATGCCCAGGTATTTTGATGCAAGACGACTGAGAGATGGGGATGCCTGTTTATGACCTTTCCACTATTGTAGTGGGTCATGATTTCTGGGGATTATCCTCTCTCCCATGTAATCGCACATCTCAATGAGTGAATCGGCTCTTGTGATGAATGTGCTTGTATGTCAAAATCGGACCATAAACCTCTTGCTGCTGTTGTGGCAGAACTTGGGAGGTGTGGAAGATGCAGGAGTTGGAGACATAGATGCTGCTGCTTGAGGCACAGATGATCCAACTTGAGGCGAAGGCTGTAAAGTTTCTTTTATATCTCCAAGTATTTCCCTTTTTTTGTTTTCCACGTTGTCTTTGTTGCGAAAAACAATGCCTCGAAAGCGAATATCTAGGAATGTGTATGCTGCAATACAGTTAAATGTCTCAATAGAATGGAATATGTGTTGGCTTTAGTGTAACAGCTGCCTGATGTTCTCTCGATTTTCTGCAGCAGCTGTAGAAGGATAGAAACAAGAGGAATCACCTTTGGCATGGACACATGCTTTGATGCACATATCTCTTGGGTTGCCTGTTCAAATGGCCTCAAAGCTTCAATAGTAGGCTGGATCAAGACCATCTCTTCACTGCTCAGACACAGGTCATTCCTTCCAAGTATGCAAAAAGCAGTGGTGACTGCTTCTCTCTACTCCTGAAACCTCTCCAACATGTAAAATACAGACACAGACATTAGCACCGTTGTCTGTGATGACTGCGATCACCTTGTGAGTAATGCTCCAATGATCTGTGTCATGTGTCAATGCTGCAATAATAATGAGGAGTCCGGTGGCTTTCTCAACGAGTTTCTTTATTGGCATCTTCTACAGTTAGCTTAACTCGTGTCTTGTGTGGTGTATACCACGCATGGAAACCTTATTCTGGGACTTTGGGGTAGACTGCGGTCCACAGCAACGTAGGGTTTATTCTGCCCCCGATAGTCGCTGTTCCTATACTGTATGTGTGTGTGAAAAGTCTCTGAGTGGTTGATATAACGTCAGCATTTTGTATTATTTTTTTTTTTCACACATTAACCTAATAACAAGAGATAACAATAACGTTACTGTTACTTCAAATATTTATCCAACCTCACTGATCACTTAAAACGGAAAACAGTGTGAGGTGGGTGTCATTAGATGTCAAGTGTCTCTTTATCTAAGAGGTACCCTAACCTCACGACCTCTTGAGTGTCACCTGAACAACCCTGTGTGGAAATGGCGAATTCACAGTCAGATTGTTCAGTCTCAGGACAGGATCTCGGTCGCTTTGGCTGGGTCCAGTTGCTAAAGGAAGGCTGCTGGGCAACTGTAGCGGCGGTCCTTCTGGCTGCGGCTGTTGCTGGGCTGGAGTCTCCGGGAGAGCCTGTAGGTGTCTCCTGTTGCGCCGCAGTACTGCACCGTTGTCTGTCATGTAAGATCGGGGCTCATTGCACTTTCCGACAACTTTTGCAGTCATTCTCCATCCCTGCTCCCCATCAAGCTTCACTTTGATGGCCTGCGTATGGCAGAGTGACGGAGGTCATAGAAGAACTGATAGGCTGACTTGGTCTTGGCATCCTTCTGCTGAACTTGCTCTTTGTTTACGGGAACAGGTTGCAGTTTGCGTTCCAGCATAGGAAGAGTGGTCCTGATGTGTCTTCCAGTCATCAACAATGCTGGGCTCACACCTGTAGCAGCACTAGGGGTGGCCCTGTAGCACACCAGGGCTAGATGTGGATCAGGCTGCTTCAGGATTCGCTTAGCAGTCTGCACAGCTCGCTCCACAGCACCGTTTGCCTAGGGGTAATGAGGGCTCGTGGTGGTGTACACAAAATCATAGCTTTGACTGAATTCTTGAAACTCACTCGACGTGAACTCCGTGCCATTATCACTCACCAGTTCTAGCGGGATCCCCCACCTTGTGAATATGCCTTTTAGCCTGGTGATGACATGCTGGCTGGATGTTGAAGACAGATGAGCAATTTCAATGTCTCTGGAGTAGTAATCAGTCACTATGAGATAATTCTGCCTCTGTAGTTCACACAAATCCACAGTGATTCGCTGCCAAGGGGCCCCCTGGTAAAGGTGAAGTGAGAAGTGGTTCATGTCTGAGTTGGTTTGGTTTCGATGCAGAATTTACATGTTGACACTTTCTTTGTGATATCTGCACTGATCTGGGGCCACCAAACAGACATCCTTGCTCGAGTTCAACACCTGGTTAAACCTTGATGTCCCTCATGTAATTGTTCGAGAATCTCTGATCTAAGTACAGCAGGGATGACCAGTCTGTCTTGATACAACACCAGTCCATCTGCTTCGGAGAGGTGAGCTCTAGCAGAATAATATCCATGCAGAGATGGAAACATTTCCTGATGAACTGCACTACTTTCTGTAGTTCTTCATCCTGAAGTGTAGCTGAGCGGATCTTATCCAGTTTTTGTGTTGAGACTGGTGCATTTATCACCATAGACTCCACATATGCTTTTACTTTCTGTTCTGTGCTCTCATCTCTGCCGTCCAGCAGTGGGCTCCTGGAGAGAGCATCGGCTACAACCAGTTGATTGTCTGGGCGTCCTCAGCCACTACATTGAATCTCAGGAGACGCATTAGGAGTCTCTGACACCGGGGGAGCTGGGGGGGCAGTCTTGTCCAGATCATATGAGTTTGAGGGGCACAAGTGGTTTGTGGTCCGTCTGCAATCGTCTATTTGGGAGTATCTCAGAACGCGACTGGCTTTAACTCACCCTCATGTTCCTGCAATAATGTTGCCCCTAATCCATAGCTACTTGCATCCGCACTAATGATCGTGTTGCGGTTGGTATCATAATATGCTAGAGCTGGGGCTGACACAAGCATGGATTTCACTCTTTCAAACGCCTCTTCCTCTGCTTCGCCCCACACCTACTCACTTTCTTTCTTGATGGGATGCAGCTCTGTAGAAAGGCGGGGCAGGAACTTCCCAACATAATTGACAATTCCGAGGACCTGTTTAAGCTCAGTTACATTAGTTGGACTTGGGATCCGTGTGATAGCTTTAACTTTTCCAACATCTGGTCTCAAGCCTTCTGCGCTTATGATGTGGCCAAAGTATTATGTTTCTCTTTTTTCAAAATGACACTTGTCCTTATTCAACTTTAAACCACTGTCCTTTATGGTCTTCAACACTGCCTCAAGACGACTGTTGTGCTCCTTCTTTGTTATTCCATAGACAAGTATGTCGTCCATCACCACGACAACTCCATCATGATCCTTTAACAAAGTTGCCATTTGTCTCTGGAAGATTTCCGGAGCCGACGAGATACCAAAAGGCAGACGTCGGAAGCAGAATTTTCGGGGTGGTGAAAATCGTCAGCTTTCGGCTGGTTGCATCCAAGGGGATCTGCCAAAATCCACAGGAAGCATCGAGTGTTGTAAACACTTTAGCGGCAGCCAATTTGGGAGCAATATCCTTTAAGTCAACATACACTCGCACCCACTCTCTGTTCCTCTTCTCCACGGGAACCATCAGGGCACACCAGTCTGTGGGCTCTGTAACTTCTTTGATTATGCCCAGAGCCAGCATGCGTTTAAGTTCAGCCTCAACTTTTGGTAGTAGCGGAAATGGGATGCGACGTGGTGTGGTCAGCAAGTAGGGCTCACAGTCTGTGTTTAGTTCAATCTTCACAGGGTCGCACTTAAACAAACCGATGTCCCCAAACACATCACTTAACAGTACAGTGTCTATGCCGTCAATTCTTATGACCAGTCCCATTCTTGTTGCGACACTCCATCCCAGTAAATCGTGGGAATATGGCCCTTTTATTACAGTGACCCAAAATCTGTACTTTTGCTTTTTGTACTCACTCGTCGCCAGGAACTTTCCAATACTCACAACTTTTCCGCCAGAGCTGGTGATTGGTCCTCTTTTTGCAGTGACCAGCTGTGTGCGTTGTGGCATCCTCTTGAATGTATCCTGTGTCATCACAGTAATGTCTGCCCCTGTATCAATTTTAAATTCATCTGGTTGATCAATTATGTCTGACACAGTCTCAGTAACTTCACCCAGGAAAAACTTATCATCCGCTTCGGGGGTTATGCTGGGTGCTGCAGTCAATTCTTTCAGCAACCCTGTCTGACAAGCTGCCTCTAAATGTCCAATTTTATTGCACTTTTGGCACCTTTTATTCTTAGCAGGGCAGGGACGCTCTTTTCCATGTTGTTATTACAGCAGGAACATGCAGGATAGTTCTTTGACTCACTGTGTTCTGGTGTTTTCTGTCATCATCCCGCTTTATTACTCTTTTTACTCTGAAACTGCTGCCTCCCCTGACTCATGGCGTCACCTGCACACTCTGAGCGCAAGTCCACATTCTGTTGCTTTATTTGCTCGCTTTGCCGCGCTATTTGAATAGCTCTTTAGGCTCCAGCTGTAACTTCTGAGATACATCGTTGTCCAATATGACGATAACAATTCTATCTCTAATCTGTTCATCTTTGGTGCGGCCAAATTCACAGTACTGTGCCAGTTCGTATAGACCCCTCACAAAAGCCTCGACCGACTCACCGGGCTTTTGCGTCCTCTTCTGAAAGCATGCTCTTTCGTGAATCACATTTCTCTTCGGCACAAAATGGTCTGAGAATTTAGCCATTACCGTGTCGTAGTTTACCGCCATCGTCGTCCTTGCTCCTCGGCGTCATCATACACAAAAGAATCATAAATTGCTTCCGCCTCTTTCCTCATCCTTCGACGCCACTCGAAAGCGGTCGAAGCGCCGGCGCCACATCGGCCATTCCGCCGGGCGAGTAAAGTCAAAAGATTCTGGATGTCCGAGCTTCGCCATGCCTTTAATTTACTAGCGTGAAGTCGGCCACTTCTGACACCATGTCATGTGTCGATGCTGCAATAATAATGAGGAGTCCGGTGGCTTTCTCAACAAGTCTCTTTATCTTATATTACAGTTAACTTAACTCATGTCTTGCGTGGTGTATACCGCGCATGCTCCACGCGTACTGGTGACATCACGACTGTGACTACTATAACCATGGCAATGTAACATATCACAACAATCTGTGAGTCTTATCAGCGCTGAACTAATGTTGGCGGCAGTGTGCTGTGCAGTAAAGAAACTAGCCTCTAAGACATATTCTGCCATCTTCCAATTGTGCACAAAATGACATGTTACTGTCAAATGGGTCTGAGTACACCTTGAAGTCCACATATCTGTAGTTAAAACTACACTCAAAGCACCAAAGCTCTCTTTACATCATTGCAACAGTTTGTGTACATTTGTTTGATTGTTCCTTCTTTAATGGTTTTGCGGCTAGGCATTTTGTAGCATGGATCAACATACTTCAAAAGAGCATTAAATCCCCTGTCCTCTACGATTGAAATTGGTTGGAGGTCCACGCAAATCATCTCTGCAATGAGCCTGGTAATGTTCCTTGCTCTTGGGAAGTCATCTATTGAAATAAACAATAAAACAAAAAATGTTATTACTGTGTACATGTATTAACCATTTGGAAATGCATTAAGGGGATATGTGCAATTAAAAACACAACGTAATATTAGCTAATATTAGAAATACATTAAGGGGAGATGCGTTTATTTTAAATGTTAAGTAATAATATAATTTTTTTTATATATAAATAACTTGCTTGCTAGTAGTTTACTTGGCTATCCTATGGAATTAGCACTGGCAGTGATGTGGGCTGAGTATTCATTGCATCAAAAATTACCAAAAGCAATGGAGACTCACATTTAGGTGGTGTACAGTAATACTTCACTGTTCAATATGGCACAGTAGTCCCTTTCCTTTTTTTTGTTATTTAATACGGTATGAACTTTGCTTTTCACCAATAAGATGTATAATAATAATTACAAAGCATATTCAACATTGCTGTCAAATTATTTTTATGTAAGATGACAAAAATAAAACTGTAGCGCCATATTTATTGTTTCATATTGCACATCAGCCACTAATGCTTATATTGTCTCTGATTATTATTTTCAACTAACTCTTTGTGTACTCCTGGATGCACGTTTCTCAGATGTTTTGTGATGTCTGTGGTATTGTCACAATAACTGACATTTTGCCTTGTTGCTGTTTACTAAAATAAAATGGGTCCAAACCAGGCTTCTTTCACGCTCTGACAAAGCCACGGCCATGCTACCTTCCAAATGTTTGTTTGTGTTGGTGACCCGTGATAGGGGTAGAGAAAAAGCATGCTTGACACGGGTTTGGGACGGAAGAGGGGGCGTGAGCAGACGCCATGCACTGCTTACGTGCTTGCAGAAGGCGGAAGAAAAAAGTAGTAAGTATGCACAAAAATATACCCCAAAAAATAGAGACACAAAAAATATAATAAATTAATTGCAAATTTCGATACTATAGCTTGGGGATCGATTCTTAAAACTGAACACTATTTTGATATTGATCCGCCCATCCCTACAATACAGCGGTTTAACAGGACAGGTACCACTCAGAACAGGCATCGCCATGGTTGGCCAAAGAAGTTGAGTGCAAGTGCTGAGCATCACATCCAGAGGTTAGCATCGCTGCAGAGGACGAAGGGGTTGGTAGCCTGTTAGTGAAAGACCGCAACCAGTTTGCTGAAGACAAACCGACTTAGGAAATGGATTACTGGAACCAGGCCCTTTGGTCTGATGAGACCAAGACAAACTTAGTTGGTACAGATTTTTGGAATTTTTGCATTTATTTACTCTTATGTTCAGAAGTTATATTTTTAGTATTCCAATAGTATTCATTCACTCACCAGAGGTGCGTGTTCGTGTACAATAGTTCAAAAACACCCAGTCTCAACATTAACTCCTAATCTACTTTGTACCAAAAAGGGAGTTTGTTTTCCCCTTTTCCGCCCAAGTCTGCTTCTCATTATTTCTTGTTAGTCAACATCGTATCTAGCAAAGTTAACCTGACCTTGTAATCATCATATGGTAAAGAGTAAAATCCACTGACCGATTATACTGGTCCATGTCCATGTGTATTATCTTAAACAAATTTAAAGTATAACTATGGCTAACCGATTTTACTGGTCAGCCTGACCATTGCTTATATGTAAATACACTTGATTTGTACTTTAAGGTGAATGATTAAATGTCCCTGTAAAAATGCTTGATCAAAACACAATGCAAATAAAATAATCTTAGCAAAACCCGGTGGGTGGTGTCTGGTCGGTGCTGGATTTCACTTTCCTTTGTTTTCTTTGGTCCCCTCGGGTCTCCTGACGGCGGTGTTCGGTTTAGGTGAACGGTATGGGATTTTTTCTAATAGGTTTTTGGTGAGCTAACAAATACACGCACGCACGCACGCACATACACATACTCACCCACATACAATTTTTTATATATATATATATATAAAAAGAGCAATGATGATGACATTACCGGATGAACAATACTGAGCACTTTAGAAAACAACAACAACAACAAACAAAAAAACCTTCCTTTGTGTGAACACACTGTAAGAGCTACAATACAAATAAACAAAAATTGCCATTAATTACTCATATGGTATGTTTTGTGTATCCTTTTGCCGTATTTAAGCCATATACTAGGGTGACCATATTCCCATTTCCAAAAAAGAGCACACTTGCCCCGGCCATGAAATTGTGGTACCAGTCGCAGTTACACAGTGTACTTCACCTCCTGTTAGACACGCAATGCCAACCGGACATTTTCATGAATTTATAAAACCGCCGGACACCCCAACAGGATGTAAGAAAATGGTCTGTCCTCCCAAGAGATGACACATTTGGTCACCCAACTATATACTATCAATTAATTGCCTTAAATTATTATCTTTTATAGCCTTGACAATCTCTTGAGTACAATTTATATTGTAAATAAACATTTTAACCTTGCCTATTGCCTTTATAAATACCTTCAAACAAAAATAAACCATACAGAAATACAGATTCTTAGTTAATAAAACAGAATCTTGAGCAATATCATGGCTAAATATTTACCAAGGAGCGTTAGAACACTCCAGTGGACGAAAACGGTAACATTTTACTATGCAGTAAATTACACAATGAACATGAAATATAGCAACATTAGTTAAACAACGAAACATTGCTCCAATACAAACCTCGTTCCCTTCTCAGCCAGGTGCTGAAGAATCACACGTCTTCTCTGCACTTGGAAGACGGCGCTACTAATTATGTCAGTTACTTACATCAGTTCCTACCGGTTTATGAAAACTTTTCCTGTATCGTTCAAAATAAAAGTATCAACTGTATTATAATAGCACAAAAAACAACGCAATTCTGCAATACAAAAATGCAAAAACAAAAATAATAGCAGGGTCATTTACATATTTAAAAAAACCTGAGGGGGAAAATGATTTTTTAGCTTTATTTTATTTTTTTGCCCTGCAACTTTGCACCCCCTCCACTAGATGCCGCCCTAGGCGACCGCCTAGTTTGCCTATGCCCTGGGCCGGCCCTGGAGCCACGTCAACTTTGTTCCGACCATGATTTTAGCCAGTTTTGATTTCATGTTTTGATTCATGCGTTCTACCTTTCCCTGTGATTGTGGGTGGTAGACTGTACCAAATGAATTTTTGAGGCCCAAAATGGCTTCTACTTTTTGCAAATGTTCGTTTTTGAAATGTGTACCATTATCAGTTTTGGAAAACCATGGGTTTATTGTATGTAATGATTAACCAAAGCTTTTATTACTGTTGTTGCATCTTCTGTTTTGGAGTGGTAAGCTTCTGGCCAGCGCGTATACATATCGACAATTACCAACAAGTATCGCTGGCCTCGCACGCGATCAATCATGTCAGTAAAAATCCAATTGAATTTCCTCCCCTGGGTGTTTGGGGAGGGGAAACATCTCTCTCAAAGGTTTCATTGTTTGTTTGACATAAAATTTTTGACAGACTTCACAATTTTGAACCAAATTATTAATTATGTCTGCCATATGGGAATTTTACCAGTGTGCAAGTGCGCGTGTCATTTGTGCCTTACCGACATGCGCAGGTCCATGTGCTTCCTCACCCAGAACACGAAGCCAGTGGGCCGAGGAAACAGGTCTGCCATCTCGATGCCTCCACAAACCAGTGGAATCCTGAATGGCATGATTATCCTTCCAAACTGTTTTTTCCTCGGGGGCTGCCTGTTTTTGATCTTGTAATAGGGTCTCTAAAGTGACTTCTGGAAGTAATGTTACTACTTCTGGTTCTGAACACACCATATGATATAGTGGCTTATAGCCTGCAACCTGTTTTGCTGCTTTGTCTGCTGCTTCGTTTCCTTGCTCAACTGACCCCTGAGTTTTACTGTGACCTTTACATTTTATCTTGCGAGGCTTCATTAAAGCTTCTTGCAAGCGGATGACCTCCTCCTGATGTTTAATTGGCATTCCTGTTGTCAAAAATCCTGCTTTAAGCCATTGTGCTAATTCTACATGAACAACTCCACAAACATAAGCTGCATCTGTGTATATATATTTACAATCTTACCTTCTGCGAGTTCTAATGCCCGCACCACCGTCCTTAATTCGGCTAGTTGTGCTGACTGTTTCCCCTGAATTTTTTTAGCCTCCAATACATTTATTTGACCTGTGTCATTCTGCTGTACCACCGCATACGCCGCTTGGAGGCCCTTTTCCGGATCTCTGAAACAACATCAATCTGTAAACAACAACATTTCTGCATCCACAAATGTTGTTCCCTGCAAATTTTGTCTAAATTTTGATTGTTCTATGGTTTTTGCCACGCATTCATGTGGCTCCCCCTCTTGGTCAATTGTATCAGCCCATGTTAATGCCCTCATTTGTATATGTAATGTGTGGTACATTAACAATACTTTCCAACCGTGTTTGTCTAAGGGATGACATAGTAAATGCTGATGATGTTACATATGCCATTACCCCATGTGTAGTAAGTACCGTCAATGGATGTGACATTACAATGTGTGCCGTTTTTTGTAATATTTTTTCCAGACCTGCCACATATCTGGTGCATAGTGGATGTCGTTTTTCAGTTTGGTCCAATTGTACGCTTACATACATTAGGACTTGTAGTGAGAAGAAATTTTTGCAATAATTAGGACGGTGTAAATCAGCTGCTGAAGCGAGTATCATGAAATGGTGCGCGTAGGAGAGAGTGGTCCCAAAGGCGAGGAGACACATCAGGGAGACAGGAATTGTGAACAAAAGGAGAAACTTTATTGGAACAAGTGGGGACGGGTGAGAGGACGAGGACTGCGGAAGACGTGACGGGACTGAGCGAGGGGAGGCTGGTTGCCGTGACTGGACTGGCTTGACCGGGGCTGACTTGGCAGAACTTGGGAAGCTTGGCGGGACGTAGAGAACTTAGCCAGAATGTGAAGAACTTAACTGTGATGAGGACGACTTAACTGACTGGACTGGGACTGACTTGGCAGAACTTGGGAAGCTTGGCTGGACGTGGAGAACCTAGCAGGAACGTGGAGAGCTTAACTGTGACGAGGACGACTAGACTGTGGAGAGGACGACTAGACTGTGGAGAGGACGACTAGACTGACACGTAGACAACTAGACTAAGACACAGACAACTAGACTGAGACGTAGACGACTTAACTGTGACGAGGCTTAGCTTGACGCGACGAGAAACATAGACTCCCACATAGGACTTCGACACCTGACGTAGACAATGATCCCACACCGACTGGACAAACACAACAGACTAAATACACCAACACTAATGAGACACACCTGGGGAACACAATAGGAAACACGATTCATTTTACCCCTTTTTTCTTGTATTTTTGATATGATTATTTTTCTTTAATAATATTTTATTTATTTATTTATTTTCCTTTTAGGCCTACTATCTATTTTTGTTATGATTATTATTATAGTTTTTTGTGTTTTAGAATTCGCGGGCTGGTGGCGGAACATCAATGTGTACCCATGGCCATTCAGCAAATACGTTCATGGTCAGTGGCATTAATCAGGCGACGGAATGCATGTATCCCCTTTGACCTTTACTAATATCTTCGTACACGCTTCTCTGTACCGGTACTCTCTCTCTAGGGTGACCGCTCCCTTTGTTGCAACTTCTCTCTCTTTATTTTGTGCACCAATCTCTCGCCATGTAGTTGTGGCTCGTGAAGGACCCCCGCCGCCACGCTGAGTAGGTTCACACCCCTTACCTTTAAGAGTATTCCCCTCAGTCAGCTGACCTTATGTCTTTGGGACGGGGCGAACCTCCCGCAACCACTCGGTCATAGTCATGCAGTGAAAGTATGTTGGTTACAGTATTGACCATTTGCACTAACGTCACGTGATCACGCGACTGCCCTATGACGGACGGCGTTAGGAAATTATTGTTGAATGGAAGTGGACGTGACCCGGAGCGACTTAGTGACTTTTATTTTACAAATTAAAAATTATTATTGCCCATAGAGCCATGGAATCTATTACTTCAACCGAAGGTCGCCTGTCAGTCAAAGTTACACATTTAGTCGGGACGCATAGAGCGCGATGTTTACTTAGGTTGGACATCACTAGTTTAAAAACAGCCCTTTACCTTCTGTTGCCTGCTGTTTTTACTAAGTTAATCAAATCTACGACTTTGCCGGAATTCACAGCGCACGACCTATATCATTATGTAGTCAATGCCGTCTCTTCTCCTTACACCGGGGCTGATTCTAAAGCTTGTCGCTGGCTGGGTCTCTGGGACGAGATGCTACGCTCACACCGGGGGACAATATACCTTGTAATGCAAAGGTAAAACTTGTTTATCATACTGACTTATTTTTACATAGTCTGTTCTATATTGAAACGCTGTAATGATGTTATGTTACTGTAGCGACAATTGATGTTGTCTTTTAGACGAATTAGTAATTTGATCAGCGCTTGAGGAAGTCGTAATTTCCCCAATCGCACCACGTTCTGTTTACTTTCAGTTTGGAGAAACACAACGAATAAAATCCAAATTCTCGTTTATTTATTCATAATCTGAAGTCGCCACATTCAAAGTTTGTGGTTCTTTGTATTACTAAAATATTTACTAATCCACTTGGACATAAGCACGATTAAGACTGAACAAGATTAAAAAACAACAACATGCATTTATTCACTACGCTTACACATACAGAATCACTACTGTCTACCTAACTATCTTACGGTGGAAAGGAAAAAAAATAAAATAAAAGTAAAACTAATAAAAGTAAGAAAAGAACAATTTAATAAGGTAGAAAGGAAAGGTTTGACTTGCCAAATCTGTGAGATGTTTGAAATGGAAGTTGCACCAGCGATATGTCAAATTGGTTATGAGACGTGCAACTTACTGGAGTGAGTTGGATCGAGCGGACGGAGGGAAGATCAGTTGAAGAAAGAAGACAAAAAACTGCTCCAAAAACAAGGCAAAAATGACAATTATAAAAAAAAAATTGTTCCGCAGTCGGACGAGGGCGACACAGCTCGACTCAGGTGTGGTCGGGACTTCAGCCGGAGTTGTCCTCTCCCACGTATCAGCTGGCCAAAACCCGCTCCTGAGGCCGAGGTGCCACGTGGTTGACAACGTGGAACGGCACCGGGAAGTCCTTTTGTCAGTTCTGGGCCAGACGGACGGAAAAAGGTGGAAGATAAATAGGAACATCGGCAGAAGACGAGAAAGCGAACAAAGGCCCGCGCCGGCTGTTTTAAAAGTTGTGGGGCGTGTTCAAGAAGGGAGGACCGACCCCTCCCTCTTTGACTCGACTCAACTCCAAGACTTTTTAAACTCCAAATTATTGAAAGAATTAATAACTAATAATTAAAATTTGGTCAGGCTGGCAAGCCAAGTTCTTCCAAGCAAAACATGTTATCGTTACACATATCGACTAATACTGCGGAACGAGGTAATTTTGTTCTCTGCGGAGTAACTGTTAGATTATTAACATTGTTTTTCTGTTTCAATTTATATTTTAATCGTTTTTGATATTAGTTAGAGCTGTGTAATAATAAGACAACAGTTAATTCATTTTATTAGTCAATCTATAGTCTTTGTTCTCTTCTCTGGGAAAGAAATGTCTAGTAAGGTTTCTGAGTTATCTAAATGAGGGGATGTTTGAAAGTGCAAGCAGAGGTCTGTCTATAAATTTCCTGGTGCAAGGAGGTGCCGGGGACCAATTGTTTACCCACATCTGGAGTGGACTGAGATAGGAACGGAGTAGGATTCTGGGAAGGCCGAAATGTGTCATCGGGTCCACGATTGCAGACAGCAACCTCCAGCGTCTGGGTGGACGTGGCAGAGGTCAAAGAGCTTCACGCCGCAGCAAAGTCATTCCCCTGTGACCGACAAACATGGTGCTCAAATTCCACAATGCCCAGTGACTGTGTGCAAGCCTCATTACAGAGACATCTCCCCTACGGCTGTTTTGACTCCAGTGAACATCTCAATGCCTGCTTTGAACATTGCCTGACATTTCCGCCGCCCTGCCATCTGCTGGCCAGGACTGAACATTGACTACTCAAAGCTTGTGGTCGACTGGGATGCGACACCTCCGATCATTGATATGGTACACTGGTTGTATGCAAGGCATTTTTAATGTGTCGGATGGGGAAATATGATCTATAGCAAGGTATTTCAGGAAATTGAAAACAACATATGTGAATTTGAAATGGGATGATTGGGAAAATTTATTTCAATCTTAATTACTCTATTTTATTATTGGGTTTAGCCTACTAAATGTTTGCCTATTTTCTTGGGAGAATCAGTTTCTGAATTGGTACAATGGGAATTTAACGAATAACAGCGAGTTTGCTGGTTAATTTTTGATTTTTCTCACAGCACTGTGATTTATGAATCCCACAGATGTTACTCTTTGTAATGTATTTTG
This sequence comes from Leptonotus elevatus, assembly GCF_054856555.1. Lineage (NCBI taxonomy): Eukaryota > Metazoa > Chordata > Actinopteri > Syngnathiformes > Syngnathidae > Leptonotus > Leptonotus elevatus. Next base: position 1,318,499 of record NC_141250.1, read on the forward strand.
CTGTGTTTTTACAAGCCCCACTAATCTGTAGAGGAGGTGTGGTTGATTTATATTTTGAGAATAATTTTCGGTTTGCTTAAATCTAGGAGTATTGTCATTTTTTGTTGCTTTTGATTACAAAACGTTTGTTTTACTCGTTGAGAAGGTAGATATTTGTAGGTTTTGTGTAATTCGTATCCTGAATTAGATTAATGGGGTTACCTCTATTTTTTCATGACCCCAAAGTCCTCACATACCAGTGTCTTAAATTGTATCTGCTTGTGCTAATTTTTATTGCAGTGACCTGAAGCTCTCTCGTTTACCTCACAATTGCCTGATTTAGAGGGGTGTGTTATTTACGACATCTTTTGCGGAAAGCTATAGTCTGGTATTCCTTATTTATGAGCTACGGGGTCTTGGTGTGTCCTCCCTTTGATATGCCATACGTGTTTGAAAAGATCGGAATGTATCTTTGTCAAAGGAGGGTGTGTATACAGAATAGTTCATGTTTAAGAAATTAATTAATGTAGACGAATTAGTAGATTAAAAAATGAAAAGGTTTTGAAGTGATAATCCACAGTCTGAATGTGAGAAATCTACAAAAGAGAATCAAGCTGCCGGAAACAAAGTAAGTTTGAAGCGGAGGGAATGAAGCATATCGCCAAATGAAGGTAATTATATTATATTATATATTTTATCTCAGAAACAATTGAAACATGTAATGTCACTCGAGCCCAGTGTTTGCAAAAGATAGAATAAGTATGAATATATATGGGACTCTCCCCAGGTTGTTCACGTTCCGGCCGGAGTGATTTCCCTGGGTTGAGATTCACATTCATGCAAATTTAGAACAGTAAATAACGTGGTAAAACATGACATATGGGTTTTCTAGAAAAATTTGAAAACTAAATATTTACAAGCTCTGTCTGTTGTATTAATGAATGGGTGAATGTCATTCAACTCAATCAAAGGCTGGGCTCTATTTCAATGTCACAAGAATAGATATTTTCCTGTTCCAACAGCGCAGGACCTACGGATCTTAATCAAATAACATTTACTAATCCCAACTAACAAAAACTATCAGGTGTTTTTTCTCCAAATAAAATTTATGTGAGTTTCTGAGTGACTAAATGAACATGTTTCGCTCTCAGGGGGTGACTGAGAGGACATCTTGTGCAATTCGCTGCACAGAGAGGAGGGGGAGACGACATTCCACATCTGGTCTACAAGGCTGCCGGATCCGTCCCAGGCTCAGCAATCTCACCACCTGATGATCATCAATCTCACCACCTCCGACTGGGAAAACAACGTCTACTGATCCAGTGTCCAGCTGCCCCTATTGGGGACATCATTCCACAACGATTGAGTCACATTTGCGGGCAGAATAATCCCGGTGACAAATCGAAGGACCTTGGGCAGTCGACCCTGAGGTTCTTAAAGAGAAAAAAACTAACACGACACTCTTTTCATTCAACAAAGAACTTCATCACAAGATGGCTTCAGAGTGGGAACGCATCTTCATCTGCCGATGCATCGCGACACTCTTTCTTGAACAACAACATTTCGTGTTAAGCCTCACATATGCTATGCTTATTCCACTGAAAAATCTTTTAATGTATCAAATTGTTCTTTAATGCCATATGACTGCTAAACTACCTCCTCTCCTGCTAAAGGGATGTTTTAATGATAACTACTTCCCCCACACAACCATTGCTTAATGTTGCGTTGCCGTTTGCAATGATGAAGATCCGGCTCGTATTTTCCTTTGAAAAAGAAAGAAAAAAATGTTTAAATGTTTTGGGCTCTTAAGAGCCCAAATGAGGGAATGTTAGATTATTAACATTGTTTTTCTGTTTCAATTTATATTTTAATCATTTTTTGATATTAGTTAGAGCTGTGTAATAATAAGACAACAGTTAATTCATTTTATTAGTCAATCTATAGTCTTTGTTCTCTTCTCTGGGAAAGAAATGTCTAGTAAGGTTTCTGAGTTATCTAAATGAGGGAATGTTTGAAAGCGCAAGCAGAGGTCTGTCCATAAATTTCCTGGTGCAAGGAGGTGCCGGGGACCAATTGTTTACCCACATCTGGAGTGGACTGAGATAAGAACGGAGTAGGATTCTAAGTTGTGTATTTCACTCTGCTGACAAGACAAGATGACAGGGGGGGAGTATTTTTTCTAAACACTGTTTTTGTATAAGTGTGCAAGAGCAGAGAGCGAGAGGCACACTTTGCGGTCACTGCTGATTGAGCAAGGATCCAAAGCGACTTCGGAAATTTCTGAATAATAAAAGCTGGCACAAACTTCTTCACGAGATCTCAACTTTGAGTTTTATTTGAACACGCAGGAAATCAAAGGAATCGTTTCTAACATAACTAAGAACTCTCTTGAGGTTGAAATGCATAAGACATTCTTTTCCAAACACAAACAAAACATCCATGGTGTGAAACATTTAGTTGTGCGTAAGTTCACTTGTATGTGCTGATTTTTTTTAGATGAAATGTGTAAGATTGCTTTGTGGGTCATAGGTGTTTCAAGTGAGGGCAGTTCCAATCGTCCCCACTTGAAGGCGCTGTGGTCACTCGTAACTTTCAAGAACGCTGGAATGTGATGACCTGGGTTCAACTAGGCCATCTGGTTTGGGGTTTATCTGTGATGTTAATCTACCAACTTAACGGGGGAGAGGATGGAGCCCCCGATAAGACACTTTGGACCATAAACTCGTGGTTCTGGCGGGTGAAAAGCAAACATTAACATCCTGGTGACATGGATGATGGTTGACTTCAAAAGTGTGGAAGGCCTTTTGGCCGTCTGGCGAGGGTGAAAAAAGAGGGGGAGAGTTGCTATCTCTCACCCCAACCCCAGGTTGACCTCGCGCATATTTCCAAGAGTGAAATGTTTGAGGAAAAGAGAACCAAAAATAATAATAATTGAGGGTGACTGGCAATAATCGTTACATTACTATGTTTACTAGCGTGGAACAAATGACTATTGTAGTAGCAAGCTATGCAGTAATTTCATGAAAAACTCCAAGCACAAAGACAAAATCCCCCATTATTAAACAGTCAAATGCACATAATAGTTTTGAAGAAGCTGCATTTTAAAACTAAGCTGTGTGTTCGTGCAGTTGGAGTGGACACTAGCTATCTGGCTCGTTAATGTGATTTGAAACACGCAATTCGACACCTCTGTTACAATCTTTGTTAGAGTGTACGTTTACTAGTAAAATGTATGAACGTTTATCTACTAATTACAACATTTATCTACTAACCTCGCAAAAAATTATCGCTGCAAATCCGTGAATACTTTGTGGGCTGCCAGTCCTTTCTGTTGATTGCTGCTATCAATCGATGTCATTCGTCTTCATTAATAGGTAAGCAACATTTGGTTTACTCCTTTGTTTGTCTGTACAACCGACCACACAGCAAGATATGACCATTTTATAAGATAATCGATTAGATAAAGGACTTTACGCTGTACGAGATTCAATGGTTACAATACAGGCAAGTGGCTCTTTTGCCGTCCAGCGTCCCGGAGGGGGCGTTTCCATGAGGGCTGTGACGTCAATAATCAGTATCCATGCAACAGCAGACCACACAACAATCATGCAGTTAAGCAATAAGCATTGTACCGTTTTGAAACCTGGAGAACCAGACTCTACCATTAATATGTTAAACAAGCCATTATTTGGTCCACTGCTATAAATGAACTATCTTACCATATGTTTTTATGTGAAAATAATCCAAGGCGGTGGACCGCTTGTTCTTGTAAAATCCCCCTTGGGACACACGTCTTTGGGATTTTAGCATTTATTTGCTCTTATGTCCAAAAGTTATGTTTTTAGTATTCCAATAGTATTCATTCACTCACCAGAGGTGTGTGTTCGTTTTGGACCCAAAGAGGATAAAAATGACTGGACACAATGCTGTACTGCTTTTATCTCCAAAATTCAGTCAGAGTACAAGTTGTCAATTGAGGGCCATCTTTTTAATCTGTCTGCGGGAAAAAGAGGATTGTGTAGACAATCCCAAAGAACTGCAAAGCTATTCTAGCGGCCTTCCTTATTTATGCAATAGTTCAAAAACACCCAGTCTAAACATTAACTCCTAATCTATTTTGTACCAAAAAGGGGGTTTGTTTTCCCTTTTCCGCTCAAGTCTGCATCTCATTATTTCTTTTCAACATCGTATCATTAGCAAAGTTCACCTTGTAATCATCATATTGCAAAGAGTAAAATCCACTGACCGATTGTACTGGTCCATGTACATGTGTATTATCTTAAACAAACTTAAAGTGTAACTACGGCTGACCGATTTTACTGGTCAGCCTGACCATTGCTTATATGTAAATAACCTTGATTTGTACTTGAAAGTGAATGATTAAATGTCCTTGTAAAAATGCTTGATCAAAACACAATGCGAATAAAACAATCTTAGCAAAACATAATGTGTGTAATCAATGTGTCATGTAATCATTAATACTGAAAATAAAAATTTTGTGTGATTTATTCCATCAAGTGTGTGTAGCGGCAACCTCCAAGATGAGCACTGCTATAGGCCAAGCATGTACCCAGACCTTAAACCCTATTGAACTTCTCTGGGGCGTCATTAAACGGAAGGTGGAGGAGTGTAGTGTCAAATACCTGCCATTAAAAATAAAAGACAATGCTTATTATACATTCCAGGCTCCTAAAAAAATACCAGCAAATAATTGTGGAAGGTGTTTTGTAATGAGAAAAATAGCACTTTATGGTTTCTTTCTTACATGTAGGAATAACATCAAGAACATGTACGATTCAAGCATATGCAGGATTGTGATTGTGTTCATTGTGGCTTGTCATTGTTCAAAAACATAAAGAAAATAAACTGGCTGAATAAATTGCACTATACAACATTGAAGATAGATGATTTTATAAAAATGGTGCAGAACTCAAAAACCGTGTTGATGTTCAAAATAGCAGTACAGTGTTGGTCAAAGGAGCTATCTCCTTCTCTTTGAATCTCTATATCTCTTAAATGCGCCAAGTTGAGCGCATTTAAGAGATATAGATTTAAGGAAGGCATTATATGTTGGTGCCGCCAACATAACAAGGCACCACAGAATAAATCTGAAGAGCCGCTTGCCGCAGTGCGAGCCATCATGTGTGGGAATCACCTGTAGCTGTAAATCCATGCACCTTTCTTTTTCTTCTTGGTCATAGACTCCTCTGTTGTCTCATCACTGGGCCTTATCTCCGTTGCAAAGAAACTTTCCAAATATGTCTGTTTTTTACTCATTTTGCTAACTTGTCGATTAGTATCAGTGCTACGTGACTGAGATAATTAGCAACTCGGCTAATCAATTAACCGGAAGTATAGTAAGTTTTTTATTCTTTCAATTGTGCGGCCCGCGGTGGCCCTGTCCAAAGTGGCCCACGGCCCGGTACCGGTCTCCGGCCCGGTGGTTGGGGACCACTGCTCTAGCATAAAAAAAACACACATAGCATGGTAGTATTTAAAATAGAACATATTTATAAATTTTGGGGAGCAAATTAGTTACATATATGACCCATAAATGATTGCAGTGGACATGACATATTTCCGTGGCTAAACCAATAAAAACGCATAATTTGGATGGTGTCAACACTTCTGGTTCATGATTGGATCCTAGCTAACCAATCACAATCGCTAGCTGATTTGCATACATATAAACTTGGTAAGTTTACAACACGTTACAGCCATATTATCCTGGCATCCACTATAACAAATAGAAACATGAGATAACACTCCAAGCGAAGAGTCAAAATTAGCAAAAAAATAAAAATACATTTTGCCTAGCAGAAAAAATGCGGGTCTGAAATGGTTCAATTCTTCTTGCCAATACTAGTTCCCTGGCTACTGGAGCCACGCGAGTATGTAATCCTACCTACGTAGTGAGAAGGTGCAGGTTCACTTGATCCTGACTCCAGGTGGGAGCACTCACCTCCTCAGGTGTCGATTTGTATGGCCCTACACGCACAGTGGGCGAAAAGGCAGAAAATAGGGCTATATAGGGAAAGACAGCACATGGTGAAAAGGAGCCAGAAGCAGGCTACAGTTCACTTTGGATTATGTCACAATGAAGAAGATCTTTTCTGAAATCAGTAAGTTTGGACATTATTTAATTTTATTATTTTACATCTTTGTCTTGTCTTTTTGGTTCTTAAACATTCATCTCTTCATTACTTTTCTACTGTAGCATTCACTGTTTGAACAACCATCATAATCTAGCTCCTTACTTGATTTCTCTTTTTTTACAGCTCCTGCAAACAACACCCCTGTGAATGAAACACCAACTCCCTCAACAGTAAGGAAATCGGATATGCTGTTGTATAAACAAGTGTTCTTATAATGCAACAAGAATGGCTCAATAATTTTGTTCAGACTTCACAGTAGGCCTACTGTAACTATCATACATATGTTATTGCACCCGACTTTTGTTTCAAAGTGATTTGACGTAATCAGATGAAATAACTATTTTTTTACATTTTCCATTATTGTCTGATATTCCTGGTTTGATTACCTTAAAGTTACTGTATATTCCGTCACGGTCATTTGGATAATTTTCAAACAAAAATGAGGATAATTTTTTACAAAAGTGAAATGATGTGCTACTAACAAGGAAGCGTAGGCAAATTTTCCATAATGACAGCTGGTATAAACAGTAAATGAAAAAAATATTATTTTATGCCACATACTAGTGTTAATTTCGTCAACGAAAACTAAACAAAAATAATTTCGGCAACATAACGGTACATTTTTCACCTGACTAAAACTAGACTAGACTAAAACCCTCATTAAGAAACAATGGGACTAAATCAGTATGCATTTTCATCGACTAATGATGAAAATGTACTTCACTTAATAAAAACTGAACTAAAATCTATGGACATTTTAGTCCATGAACAAAAACGAGACAAAAATTATATGGTTTTGTAAATTCTTCTAATCTTCTAATCTGTCACTGTGACAGTCTGAGTCATGTGACACACAGTGGCACACCCTCTTTCAAATCTGCAGCTAGCGAAAGCAAAATGCAAAAACACATGGGACAGACAGGACCCTCACCTTTCATGGTGAAAGGTAAAAAAAAAAAGAAGAAGAAGAAGTAAATTATAGTTATAGTGTAACATTAATCCAACGGCTATTACATTCCAACAATAATGTTAATCTGACCGCTAACATAATGCTGGCTAATTTACTAGCTTGTAGCATGGCGCCATAGTAGCCACTGTAATTGTGTGTGAAGTTGTTTTTTATCAAAAAGATGAGAGAACATTTTTTTTGTGAAGTAGTTTTAGATCAGAAATGTTCAACATTATCTGCTGACCAAAAAAATATAAAGGGGTAAAATTTCCTGACTAAAATGTTGACAGTTTTTGTTGACTAAAACTAGACAAATAAAATTATGTTTTCTTGGACTAAAATAAAGACTAAAATGCTAGATTTATAGATAAACGGGTTGAGGTTGACGAACTATGTTAAAAACTAACAAGCGTGATTGAAACTGGACTAAAACTGAGACTAAATTTAAAAATGGCTGACAAAATTAACACTACCACACATCATATCACATACCGCTTTAGTATCGATTTTAATGTATTATTACTGGTTTCTGAGTGTCTTAATGGTCTTGTGCCGTCATATCTTTCAGAACTCCTTTTACCTTATTAACCCTCGCGAGCCCTGAGATTTAAACTTTACTCGTCATACACGGCAGCTAGAGCGACAACACTTCCTGATCCCCTATCAGGTGACTAACACTAACCAATCAGAAGCTAGCATACATAAATGCAAGTGAATGACAGAGAGCAGCAGCTTTGACACATCAACTTAGCTACTTGTACCAAAACAATACAAAAATATATGAATGTGTAAATAATAATTCTGGAAACATAAATGTACAAGTAAATATACATTTTAACAAATTAACTTAAATGCTTCGCAAAACGAGAGGCGTCTGTCGCTGGCCAGTGGCCGTACGCAACGCTTCAAAGAGCGAATGCTTAACATCGTATGGTTAATCTCTGCTAAAGCAATTACTATCTCCTTATTTGAAAACCAGAGCGAAAATTATTGGCACAAACATCCGAGTAGTACGCTACGTGCATTTCCCGTAAATTTCAGAGTTTTTTTCTCGCAAATCTGCCACTTAACTAAAACTCACACATTTGCCACTTTACTTCTTCTTTTCTTTTTGGCTTTTCCCTTCAGGGGTCGCCACAGCGAATCAGTTGCCTCCATCTAACCCTGTTCTCTGCATCCACTGCTCTCACACCAACTACCTTCATGTCCTCTTTAACTACATCCATAAACCTCCTCTTTGGTCTTCCTCTAGACCTCCTGTCTGGCATTTGGAAACTCAGCATCCTTCTGCCAATATTCTGACTATTTCTTCTCTGGACATGTCCAAACCATCTCAGTCTGGCCTTTCTGACTTGATCTCCAAAGCCTTTAACGTGCTGTCCCTCTGATGTACTCATTCCTGATTACATCCATGCTGGCCACTCCCAAAGAGAACCTCAGCATCTTCATCTCTGCCACCTCCAGCTCTGCCTCCTTTCCTCAGTGGCAGTGTCTCCATACCAAACAACATCACCGGTCTCACCACAGTTTTATAAACCTTTCCTTTCATTTTAGCTGAAACTCTTCACACATCACACCTGACACTTTCCTCCACCAGTTCCAGCCTGCCTGCACATGCTTCTTCACTTCTTTTCCACACTCTCCATTGCTCTGAACTGTTAACCCTAAATACTTAAACTCCACTTTATTGGTCTCTTTTCCCTGTAACCTCACTCTTACACTTGGGTCCCTCCCATTCACACACAGATACTCCGTCTTGCTACGGCTAACCTTCATTCCCCTCCTTTCCAGGGCAAACCTCCATGCCTCTAGCTTCTCCTCCACCTGTTACCTGCTTTCACTACAGATCACAATGTAATCAGCAAACATCACAGTCCATGGAAATTCCTGTCTAACCTCGTCTGTCATCCTGACCATTACCATAACGAACAAGAAGGGGCTCAGAGCTGATCCCTGATGAAGTCCCACTTCCACTTTTGAACTCCTCCGTCACACCTACAGCACAACTCACCACGGTCTTACAGTCCTCGTACATGTCTTGTACCACTTGAACATACTTCTCTGCCACTCCAGACTTTCTCATACAAAACCGCAGTTCCTCTCTGGGCACCCTGTCATAAGCTTTCTCCAGATCTATAAAGACACAATGCAGCTCCTTCTGACCTTCTCTGTACTTCTCTATCAACATCCTCAAAGCAAATACTGCATCTGTGGTACTCCTTTTTGGCATGAAACCATACTGCTGCTCACAAATGTTTACCTCTGCCCTCAGTCTAGCTTCCACTACTCTTTCCCATAGCTTCACTGTGTGGCTCATCAGCTTTATTCCTCTGTAGTTGTCTCAACTCTGCACATCTCCCTTGTTCTTAAAAATGGGCACCAGCACACTTCTCCATTCCTCAGGCATCTTCTCACTATCTAAGATCCTGTTGAACAACCCAGTCAGAAATTCTACTGCTACCTATCCTAGACACTTCCATACCTCCACCGGTATATCATCAGGACCGAGTGCCTTTCCACTCTTTATCCTCTTCAATGCCCTTCTCACTTCATCCTTACTAATGTTTGCTACTTCCTGGTCCACAACAGTCACCTCTTCTACGCTTCGTTCTCTCTCATTTTCCTCATTCTTCAACTCTTCAAAGTACTCTTTCCATCTTTTCATCACACTACTGGCATCTGTCAACACACTTTTATCCCTATCCTTTATTACCCTAACCTGTTACACATCCTTCCCATCTCTGTCTCTTTGCCTTGCCAACCTGTATAGATCAGTCTCTCCCTCCTTACTATCCAACCTAGCATACAAGTCATTGTAAGCCCCTTGTTTGGCCTTTGCCACTTCTACTTTCACCCTACACTGCGTTTCCCTGTACTCCTGTCTACTTTCTTCAGTCATCTCAGTGTCCCACTTCTTCAAAGCAAACTTCTTTCTCTGAATCCACTTCTGCACCTCCTCATGCCACCGCCAAGCTCCTTATCTCCTTTCCTTTCAGAGAGAGCCCTCTGCGGCGGGAGCTGGGGTGGGCTGTGGCCATGGCTTCATCCCATGGGGTTCCCGACAGCTATTGCGCCCAGGTCTTTGCTGCGCTGATGCATCGGGAACTGCCTGGTGATGGCCTGCGGCCGCGGCCTTTAGCCCTCTCCTGGGGTCCGTTTCACAAAGCTAACCTTGCCAGCAAGCTGAATTCTCGTAGTATTTGCAAACAAATACTGCGAGAATCCATCTTGTACTGCTCCCGCTGATAGGTTCGCAACCGACCTTTTTTTTGGTCGGATCAATCAGGCATTGTTCGAGGCGGTGACAAAACCAGGAAGCACCAATGCCAGGTGAAACACAGACCTAACATAGACAAATGGACACTGTAATTAATTCTGTTCTCGCAGAATTTCTCACAGTTTCCTTGTTGAATGTTGAACAGCGACAGGCGCTTTGTGCATTCTTAGTTGGTAAAGATGTTCATGTTTTTTTCTAAAGACAAAACTGAAGACGGCATTTTAATCCGTTGTCGTGACTGGTCAAAACAAACGTGCACAAGATGCCGCATTGTCCAATCAGCTCGAAGTATTGTACATAATTTTCCGCCTTTCCCGGGCAAATCACCGTGGAGTGCAGTCCCAGATTGATAATGTGAAGAACTCCCTTGAGTGAATCACGATTATCAATCTGGCTAGGTTTAGTGAAAACTCTGAGTATGTGAACCCTGAAATGTGGGAAAATTTCAGGAAGCGAGGTAACTCAAACCAGAGAAAGAAGGGTAATTCCAGCCGTTTCATAAAGAGAGGTAACTCAAGCTCTCGGTCAGTTACCAAAGTAACAGACTCTATTAACCTAACCTGGTTGGTACCAGGTTTATCACAATGAACCTCGAGTTTCTCTCGGCCTCCTTTCAGCCACACTCAAAATTTGATTTCCTCATTCATTTAGTCAATTGGCTTGTTCTGGCGTAACATAGTTTTGCCGTCCGTCTGTTATAAAAAAAAACAGTCAATAGGCCTAAAATTTTGAGACAAAAGACAAAAAAAAGATATTAAAGTATGTGCATGTGCGTGCGTGTGTGCATGTGTACGTGCGTGTGAGTGTGTACTCATTAATTCACCTAAAACCTATTAAAAAACCTATTAAAAAAATAAATGCGCGTGCAAAACGATCCACAAACGCACTTTAAACAACTCACAGGCAAAAGTCATGGAAAATGCACACACAATTTTTTTTTTTTAAATGTGAAAATCGCAGATATATTTGTGGATCTGGAAAAACACGTGTTGACACCACACACGGCTCATAACGACATTGGCCCTTGGAAGGACCTCCGACTTGATATCGGTGATATTCAACATGTTGGATTGTTTTGGCCCGACTTTGCTCCGTGTACGGAGTACCCTGACGACAAACCACCGCGCAGCCAATCAGAAAGCAAGCCGGCGAGAAAGACGGTGGGAAATCCAAAATCGAAACAGTCATGTCACAGCAAAGTCGGTGCTTGTCTTACAAAAATTATAGCAACTATAGCAATTATTATAGCAATTATAGCAATTTTGATCAATCCATATCCATTTCACACTTTTATTTTAAGTTATATTTTAAGTGTGAAATTGAAAAAAAATACTACCGATGTAAACCCCACTTATTTCGGTTTAGGCCACGCCCACTTCCGGTTTAGGTCACGCCCCTTCCGAATACAGATAATTTAGATGGTTGAACAGATACATTTAATCTTAAACTGCTTCCAAATGTGCTTTTCCCCCGCAGGATTGCACCTAAATGAATGTAACGAATATTGCCAGTCACCCTCAATTTTTTTTTCCTTTTTACCTTCCATCAACATTTCACTCTTGGAAATATGCGCAAGGTCAACCTGGGGTGCGGGGTGAGAGGTCTCCGCTCTCCCCCTTTCCACCTAAAGCAGAGACAGCCAACAGAGATTACACCATTTTGAAGTCAACCACCGGCCATGTCACCAGGATATGAATGTTTGCTTTTCACCAGCCAGAACCACGAGTTTATGGCACCAAAGTATTTTATCTGAAAGCTCCAAAAGAATGTCATATGTATTTCAACAGGAATGATAATGGGAAATCAAGAGATTACTTAGTTACTCCGGAAAGAACAAAATGATCTCATGATGCGTTATTAGTTGATATGTGTAACGATAATACATTTTGCTTGGAAGAACTTGGCTTGCCAGCCTGACTAAATTTAATTATAGATTATTAATTCTTTAAATAATTTGGAGTTTAAAAGTCTCGGATGTGGGTCGAGCCAAAAGAGGGACGTATTGGCCACTTTTGAAGAACACGCCCCCACAACTGTAAAACAGCCGGCGCGAACTTGTTTTCCGGCCCGCTGTTCCTGCTTATTCCACCTTCTTCCCTCCGTCTGGCTCAGAACTGACAAAAGGACTCGCCGACGAACTTTTCCGTGACCCCGTGTGTCACCCAGCAACCACAGTTTAGACTGGCAGTGCGCAATTCCTGTGCGTCAACTAGCACCTGCTCCATCCTCCGAGTGTCCCATCGCGGTGAGGGCTGGTTCAATGGCTGGTCTCCCTTGGGACGCAGACGCGCAGCGGATCTCGGTCTCAGTAGCAGGATTTGGAGGAAAACTCCGGCTGAAGCCCCTCGTCCAACTGTGGAACTTTTTTTAATTTAAATTTTGCCTTGCCTTTGTGGAAGCAGTTTTTTTCTTCAATCGATATTCCCTTCGCTAGCTCGATTCAACTCACTCCAGTAAGTTGCACGTCTCAGAGCCAATTTGACATATCGCTGGTGCAACTTCCATTTCAAATATCTCACAGGTTTGGCAAGTCAAACCTTTCCTTTCTACCTCGTTAAATTGTTCCTTTCTTATTTCTATTAGCTTTATTTTTATCCCTTTTCTTTCCACCGTATGATAGTTAGGTAGGCAGTATTTTGATTCTGTATGTGTAACCGTAGTGAATAAATGCATGTTTAAAAACAAAAATCTAGTTCAGTCTCAGTCGTGCTTGTGTCCAATAGGATTAGTAATTATTTTAGTAATACAAAGAACCACGAACATTGAATGGGGCAACTTCAGATTATTAATAAATAAATGAGGATTTGGATTTTATTCTCCAAATCTGAAAGTAACAGAATGTGGTGCCCCTATTGGCGATTGAGGGAATTACGACTTTTTCAACCGCTGATCAATTTACTAATTCGTCGAAAAGACACCATCAATTATCGCTACAGAATGGTGCCCCTTGGTGAGGTTTTTATTTAAAAGAATGTCCACTCGAACATACATGATTTAAGCTTTTTAAAAGACTTCCACGCAGCGTGTCATCATTGGTTTTCGCCGAGTGTAGAGTTCTTTCGATACTAGAGAAGTGCATTAATTCACCCCTTATAGCGTTGCACTAAGCGTCTGTTTAGCCGCTATCTTGCGTGTGGTAACATCTTAGGTGAGCCGCTAGTTTGGAATGACAGTGTAACAGGATTGATTGAGAACGAGAGCCAGTTACTATTGGAAGAATAGTGACTTGTATGTGAATTTAAAGTTGTGCGTTTGTTTTGTGTTTCCGGAACTTGCTGGAAGTCAGGTGACTGCCGGCGGGCAGCCACCTTGACGAGACTCGAGTTACGTGCCTAGGATTAGCTACCCTTTAGTGATGTAATGACATTTGAGTAATTTCTGCTTTCTCCCGCACCTAACGTGTCGGAGCCACCGACTCCAAATTAGCTCACTGCGAGCGGGTTTAAACAGGGAAGCTAAGACGCATTTTTTTTCTCCCCCGAGTGGCGTTAGCTACCGTGGGTCTCGCAGGATAATAGTCCTTTTAAACACACTCGTAGTCTTAATTGACTGCTAGTGTTTCAGTATTATATTAATAAGCAACCGTGTTCTAGCCGTCTAAGCTTTCTCACCTAATAGGGGGTTATAGTATAACACCGCAGCTGTATAAATAAACACACTGGACTAACACTGTTGTGAATTTGTTTTCCTTTCCTTCTCTCTTGTTAATCCAATTCATACTAGTGCTACTGTTAACTGACGGGATCCTTGCTTTAACACTTTGCTTAAACTTAAACATACACATCCTCAGATATACACAGGAAACCTCCCAACACATTCCTTTTTCCCAGATAAGTGGAAGGAGTTAACACAGTTATGACTAAATCTAAACAGTTATAATTAAATTGAAACAGAAGATTGTTTTCAAGTTCTAACAGCTACTATTAGGGAAGCAGCTTGAATATTTTTGTACAGTTTTACCATTTTTCAGCCCTGAAACCCATCCATAAAGGGACACGTGCATACAACTGTATTGACACTCCAAGTATTTCATTTGATTAAGGCTATTAATCCATTTAAATTTTATTTCCTTTTTCTTTATTATTATTATTATTTTTTAATTTAATTCAAACTTTTAACTCGACTTTAAAAAAAAATCTGGTTGAATTTGTATTTTTTTGGGATTTGATTTGTAACACTAGTTGACTGTGTTACCCCTTCCCCAGTCATTAGAGTTAACACTTTGCCGAGTGAACTTAGTTGAATTTTGTTTTAACAATTTGTTTTCTTTTCTTTCCTCTCTTCTCTCTCCCTTCTGTCTTTTATTTAATGTTATTATTTTATTATTATTATTATTATTGTACAATTTTTTCCTTTATTTTTTTTTGTTTAAAAAAATGTCCTACTCGTTTTCCGTTTGTTTTGTTGTGCTTGTTGTTTGCAGCTCCACTGCAAATCTTCTCTTTTACTTGTGTGTCTATTTCCTTTCTGACAGTTTGAGCCCAGTGTGTATTGTTGACGATCGTACTGGATAGTGGGGTAGTTAGGTAAGTGCGTACGCTAACTAACTAACTACTAAACGCTAGTAAAAGTCTAATTGTCCCAAAAATATTTTTTTTAATAAACTAAGTGTTAACAACATGGCCGCACCACGAGAAACCCCTAGCCCCTGTGAGAGCTTGGAGACTCTGACACAGCTAGTTCAGAAGCTGACTAAAGACGTCTTACCTGAATACGCTGACTCTATTAAGAATGCGGATGTTGACACACTTAACAATAACCTCGCACAGCTTATGAGTGACGCTGAAACGAAAGCACCGAAGGATAAATCGCTTATCCGAATGCTCGGATGTCCGACATTGAACCTTGCGGCGCAGTTGAAGTTGAATGATATCAAGGAGTGTGAGGTGAAACACCAACTTGAAGTGGCAGGACAGCAGAACCTTGACACAATGGCACAGCTGACAGCCAATGACCAAGTGCATGTGGTCAAAACCCAACTGGTCAAAGCACGGGCACAGTTGGACGAAGCAGCCCGCGCAGATGCGATGCAGGCTGGCAACTGGACAGCGACACCGATGAACTTGATTCTGACGATGACTCTCCTCAAAAGATTGACGAGTTGACCCAAGCTCTCGCTTTCGCCGAGGACACAAATCGACAACAAGAAAGACTGTTGAAAACCGCAGCTGATTAAATTCACAAATTAAGATCAGTGGTGACTGACTTGACTGAACGACCATCAAAAGGCCAACTTCGACAAGCCGAAGCAAATTACGTGCGGGTTAGTTCGTTGCTAGCTCAGTCAACCGATGAAGTAAAGCGCCTCCAAGTACAAGCTTTGAGAGAGGAACGCAATGCTGAAGTGGACCGCTCATATGACCTGCGAACAAAATTAGCATTGACTGAAGCCGAGGGTAACCGCTACCGACAATGCCAGCAGGAATACGAGGCAGAGTTAGCTCAAATTATACATGAGTTGCAGCTCGCGCCGCAGTTAAATGAGGTTTCACGAGGAGCACCCCTTCTGGGAGCTCCACCCCCACAGAGACCTCCTGAGCCCAGAGTCACAGCACCACAGCTCAAGCTGTCACCTGAGTCCGGAGCCGCCTGGAGGACGCCATCTATGACCACCGCTGATTTGGGCCTGGCTCTGCCATTGGTCGCGTCACCACGAGGCTTGGAACCATCAGGTGCTGACAGTTTCCAACTTGGACCCATGTCGACTTCCCTGGTGGAGAGACATGGGTGTGGCCTGGAAAGATTTGGACAAACTGGCTTAAAATATCGCCAGGTTCGAACCGAAACCAGGGGGGTCCCATAACACATCAGAGTACCTTAAAGACATAGACTATCATCTCCGGAGGTTCCCAATGGCAACTGTGGAGGATAAGTTGTACTTGATTAAAATGACGTCCAGCCGAGCAGTCAATCGACTACTGGAACGGCAGCCTGCTGATGTGTTGTCTGATGAATTTGATGGCTCTCCTGAGTTGACAGGCATGGAAGCCGCCTTGTCCGTCAAACAGGGAAAGTAGGAGTCCCCTCAGGCTTTCTATAGTCGTCTTTGTGATGCTTACTTTGTGACTCGTAACAAACCCAACATGGAGGAGGAGCAGGGGTTTAAAACGTTGTTCGCCCGGAACCTCCAACCAAACCTCAACCACTACTTGGGATTGGCTTTGTGCCCTCAGACACTGACTAGCTCGCAGCTGCGCAACCTAGCAGCTAGGGGCTATGCAAAATTGAAAGTCTCAATCCCCAAGACAACCGACGCTGGAATTTATTAAGTGGACGTGGGTCTTAATGCCTGCTCCGCGTTCTTCCAACCCTCACCGGAATTCACGAACATGTCACTGTTTTTGGAGGCCACTCCCATTGTGGATGCCTCCCTCATCACTCTGATCTTGGTTCACAATCCCCTGTCTCACGACGTTCGCATACGAAAAGCTACACGCCTGGCTCTGCTCATCCGTTCCGACTTCCACGACTTCACTGTAACGGTGCCAGTGGTTGCACACATTCCACCTAACTTGTTCTTGACCGAAGACGCAGACGGCCGAAGACTCACTAGGCCATCTCAACTTGTCACGGTCAACCCTGCTGGTCCCACAAACAATGAAAACATCGTCCGAGTGGACCTGGGAGCAGACCAACAACTGGTGATTTACGCATTGAGCGCGTTGCCCACAACGCCCTCCAGCTCCCCCTCTGAAATCCCAGAGACCCCTCAACCAACCGCGACCCAGAGTGGGGACCTCTAACCGTACCCAGAGTTCGAGGCGCACCTCCACACGATAAAACAGAAGCTAGGCCCTGATAGCAAAAAATAATTTTTCTTGGAATCAGGATTCTCCAACCATAGTGTGAGCGCTGGTCTATACCAAATGTACGACAAGGACAAACGTGTCGTGGCGTACGGCAGTAAAACGTTGAACGGCCCTGAGTTGAAATACTCCAACTCGTGACGGCGTTGTGACGAACACACGCATTGCCGGCTGGCTCATGGCGCTCGGGTCCGGTACGTGAAAAACTCAAAGTTACCACTGGGTACCGACCTAGCGATTTGCCAAAACTGTGTGTCAACCTCAGTAACGCCGCCAACGGAGGTTGCCGCCCTACCGATGCCGGAATTCACGCGTCACCGCTATTTTGAGGGGCATGTCTGCAAAGACATCTTACGTGGATGGCTGCTCTTACCAGGCGTGCAAAAAGGGGGGGGTCACTTCCCCGCCGCACCCACTGGACCAAAGACGAATCTGTGACACCCCTAGTGGACACCACGCCGAACAAAGCTAATTCGCGTGCCTTTGTCTGTTACTAGGAGATGATGCTGACTGCGATCCTGATGTTGTGTATAGCTGCCGTGGCGAGCCAACCCAGGATGGTTGAACCCGTACCCGCCGCGGGAATTGCCTTGAGAGAGCAATCAGGATTGCTTATGACCAACTGCCGGACTCATACCCAAAGAATATTCGGCCACCTCGACCCCCAGGCGACATATAGGAAGCGCCCTGGCCAGGACGATAGTGGCGCCTCTTGGGCTGGCAAACAGTTTGGCCTTCGAGCTACTTACCACGCCGCCGAAGACATCATCCACATGTTACAACAACTCGAGAAATTTGTAGTTACCCAAACCGACCTCAGTGGGGCTCCGAGACGTGAGGAACGGTTCCTCGGAGGCCTACTCTTAGCTGCCGAGTCAATTGGAAGTCTATTTAGTATAGGAACTTCTTCCATTAACGCCGTTCACTTGCAGACCATGCGCAAACAGTTTGGGGAACTTCAAGCTGAGCTGCCAGGTATCCGAAGTAAGCTAGCTCAGCAGTCCTTTAATTTACAGACGCTTGGGGAGACTCTTAAGGGTACGATCCTTGTTCTTAACTCTTTTAAATAACGTTTAGTAAAAACCCACGGAGGGGCGCCAAAGACGTTAAAAGACGTTCACTATGTTTTTTGTTATTTTGTTTTGTGGAAACGGGTGGAGGAAAGCCTTGGGCAGCTGTGCTGAAAGTATCAAGCAGATCTAGTTAGTATAATGACTCGTTTTGGCCCCTAGATGGCAGCGATGACTCTCTTTGGACAAGATTGGGTAGGCGTCAGTAGAAGACGTGAGGCGGAGCTAGAGTGTTGAGGGGATAATGGCTGATGAAGCAACAATGGCGACCGGTTGCAAGCAGCTCACGCTTGAGCATTTTTTTCAAAGACGGAAAGCATCGATCAATACTAAAAAGCGCATTGATGTCGACGATGATGATGATGGTGACTCCGAGCTTGACGCCGAAGTTGGAAGCGTTGACGCGGCCATTATGATCACGTAGTAAAGCCTCACCGGCTAGCGATGCTAACACCGGAAAATGCGGAGCACAACCGACCGAGCACTTCTGCACAAGCGGACACTCAATCGGACGATGAAGAGTAGTCAAAAAGCATCGACCAATGCACATTGATGATGATGATGATGGTGACTCCCGTGGTTGACGCCGAAGTTGGAAGCGTTGACGCGCGACGATGGTCACGTCATAAAGCCTCACCGGCTAGCGATGCTAACGCCGGAAAACGCGGAGCACAGCCGAGCACTTCTGCACAAGCGGACATTCAATCGGACGATGGAGAGTACCCCGAGTCCAATGCATATTCATCGGAGGAGCGGGTACAGTCTGATCACGGAGAAGACACTGGTTCTGGACTACGATGCCACCATGAATGGAGTGGATACGATGGATCAGAACATCTACCACCCGGTATAGGAACTGAAGGACATGAGGAAGCCAGACGTAACACCACCGTAACGTAACCGTAGCATGATCCTGATAGTAGACTTGATGGCAACACACACTGCAGTATATACTTGCTATTCCCCGGAAAAAACGGCCGGCAAGAAAGTGTAGCGTCTGCACGCGAAGAGGCAATCGCAGTGAAACTAATCTGTTGTGCAAATCCTGTTGCGTCTCCTTGCACGCAGGGGAGTGTTACACAAAAAGAAAAACTGTAGTTGAAACATCCACATAATTGTAAATAGTACCACAGTTGCACACATTTGTAAATAGTTTGCCAAATTGTTGTCAAATTGTTACACTGTTGAATGTAAATAAACGTATTTTGCTATCAAAAAACACTTTTTCATTCTTGGTGGTATTGTTTTATAGAAGTAAAGCACTATTTAGGTGTTTGTGGCATCATTCATGGACAAAAAAAAGTGTAAAATTCACTAGAGTGCATGAAATAATATCGTTTCACTAAAAGCTTGATTTCTCCGTATTTTGGTCACAGCATCCCTTTTCTGAAAACGTCTGGCAGTCAAAGAGTTAACACACATAGCGTCATGCTGAACCAGACTAGATCAGCCTTGAAACTGCTGGCAACCGTGATTCAAAAGGATACGGCCTACGTACATGCTACGTGAAGTTATTTAATCTGTGGACCAACTCGCTATGGGAAAAATTCCCCAGTACTTGGTACCGTTACAATTGGTCCAAGACATCCTTACTAGAGCTTTATCTAGTTCAGCTACTCCAATTCAAACCCATCTCGCGTTTTCTTTAGGAAGCGCCACAGTGCTACACGTTAAACCCGAAAACTATGAAGTGGCTTTTATTATTACCCTGCCGATTATAGACGCCCGTAACATCTACCACCTGAAAGATGTCGTCAATCCGGGCGCGTGGCAAGGAGATACTTACGTAAGGGTTGACACCCCTGAAGTGATTGTCTATCACGACTCTAGTCCTAACCTCTATCTGGGCCCAAATTTGCAGATACCAAAGACATCCACTACCTGTGCCCCAGTAAGCCATTCCTTCGGGATGTAACGGATGGGATCTGCAGCCTTAAGCCTTTGGAGGAGGGATCGAAAAGGTAAAGCCGAGGCCACGCCTCGATACCAAATGACTACGACTCGCGCTGAGATTATTGGCTCGCCTCGACGGTCACTCTGAGCTACGATCAACACGATTCTACTACTAGAATCAATCTACCCAACCAAACTATGTGGATTGATGTTCTTCGTGACGCCCTTTTGCATGTTGATAACGTGGCCCTGTATCATTTGGCACCGGAAATTCATCAGACCGAAATTGAAGTGTCCGACTTCCTTAACCACGACCAGCTAAAATTTTACCCCCAAGTATACGACTTGATTCAAGTCGAGGGAACACAGGCTATATACTTGACCGCCGTCGATGACACCTTACAGGCTATTTGCACCGCGGCCCAAGCCCCTCTGCCTTCCCTCTCTCAGTCCTGGTCTACAGCCGATAATGCCCTAATAGCTGTAGTTATTCTCGGGTATCTCCTAACCTTCGGTATAGCCTACTTACTCTACAGGAAGGTGCACAGGCTTAGCAACCAGCTACTAGACTGTTGCGCTAACCGACCTAAGATTTTTCACCATAAACGACCACCTCCGGTGGAGGGTCAATCAGGACAACCCGCCGAAGAGATTCTCCTCGACCTCCAAGTGCCTGTAGCAGCCTCCCCGTCTTCATGAAGCTTTTTCCCCGTTATCCTTTTTGTTTTTTCCTTTTCTTCAACTTTTGTTTTAGGTTTTCAGTTCCCTAGTTACTCATGGTTTAATAATAGCCTTAAAGCCTTAGGATAGGTTGGCGTTTCTTTTGCGTCTGTCTCAGGCCCGTGGCTGTTTCTGGGAGTTCCTTATTAGACACACCCAGTTAACTGAATACACGTAGACGTACACTGACAACACACCGACATACACTGCACACACATAGCCCTGCAGATGGTAGGGGAAAGTTGCACCAGTGTTATGTCTTGGTTGTTGCAGTGGAGCGTGACTGGGACTACTGCCAGCTGAACGTGGCAGGGTTCCGGCTCATTTGGACCCGTCAACCTGGATATCCTCCTCATTTATTATTATTTTTTTCCCTTCCCTCAACATTTCACTCTTGGAAATATGCGCAAGGTCAACCTGGGGTGGTGGGTGAGAGGTCTCCGATATCCCCCTTTCCACCTAAGGCAGAGACAGCCAACAAAGATTACACCCTTTTGAAGTCAACCACCGGCCATGTCACCAGGATGTGAATGTTTGCTTTTCACCAGCCAGAACCACGAGTTTATGGCACCAGGTATTTTATCGGAAAGCTCCATCTCCACCCCTGCCGAGTTTGTTTGTTAAAGTCATAAACAAAATGAACCAGATGGTCCATTGGAATCCTGGTCAGTACATTCCAGCCTTCTTGGAGGTTGCATGTGACCAGAGTGCCTTCAAGTGGTGATGATCGGAACTGCCCTCACATGAAACACCTATAATCCACAAAGCAATCTTACACATTTCACATAAAAAATTCATCACATACAAGTGAATTTACGCACAACTGAATGTTTCACATCTTGTTTGTTTTTTGGAAAAGAATGTCATATGTATTTCAACAGGAATGATGATGGGAAATCAAAAGATTACTTAATTACTCCGTAAAGAACGAAATGATCTCATGATGCGTTATTAGTTAAAATGTGTAACAATAACATATTTTGCTTGGAAGAACTTGACCTGCCAGCCTGACTAAATTTAATTATAGATTATTAATTCTTTAAATAATTTGGAGTTTAAAAGTCTTGGATGTGGGTCGAGCCAAAAGAGGGACGTATCGGCCCCTTTTGAAGAACACGCCCCCACAACTGTAAAACAGCCGGTGCGAACTTGTTCGCTCTCTTGATTTCCGGCCCGCTGTTCCTGCTTATGGCCCAGAAATGACAAAAGGACTCCCCGGTGCCGTGCCGTCTCTCAAACACGTGGCACCTCTGTTTCCTGAACGACCAAGTGTCTCGGACTTGGCAATCGCACCGAACCGCCGCCATGCACCAAACCCCGGTAATATTATTGTGATTGCAAAGGACTCCATTAAAAGTACGCATTGACGCCACCCTCTCTTTTGCAGCCTCTATGATGTTGCACCTTTTCCTAAAGAAATCAAATTCGCCATGCGATCGCATTAAGATTTCCAGTTCGAGAGGGGTAAAACATGTCGCCCTCTGCTTCCCCCATGGTGACTCATTGAATCGGGGCTCCATTGATGCGATCTTTTCACAGTGGTGGTGCACGCGCTTCATTTCAGGTGAAACTAATCTGCGTTGATCAAACTAACTCAAATCAGCAGTCCTGGAACCGAAAACTCCTTTTCCTATCTCAGGGTAGGTCAACTAACTGTTCAGGGTTAATGTCAGAGTTTGTGGATGATTTAGATATTTGCAATTATTAACATTTAATGCATTGATTGACTTTTTTTCTGCCTGAATTTGAAATGTCCGAGTGCATTTGAACGCACCTCACAGCTCGCCGAACACTTGTCATCGTTTCCGCTCCTGTTAGTGGCT
Organism: Leptonotus elevatus; assembly: GCF_054856555.1. Classification (NCBI taxonomy): domain Eukaryota; kingdom Metazoa; phylum Chordata; class Actinopteri; order Syngnathiformes; family Syngnathidae; genus Leptonotus; species Leptonotus elevatus. The sequence continues at coordinate 1,341,171 of NC_141250.1, forward strand.
GATTGCTAATGCTGGAGACTTGTGTTGTATCATACAATAACATACTAATTAACTAGCGGTTTCTTAGCATCCTTATTTAGCGGTTAAATATAATTCCGGCACGGCGTTGTGTTGAGTAGTAGTCAAAGAGGACGCGCTGTGAGGATTAACAAGTAACAAGGCAGTTGCATTGATAGTTAGAAGGCTTTTATTTTGAACTTGGCCTTAGCAGCGCCAACTGGACTGTTTTGTTTATTTTATAAGTTTTCAGCAGCTGTATCGATTTATAACGTCTTGACCAGGCCACTGGCCGGTTCAAGCAATTTTTAGACTGATTCATTAGTCCGTGTGCTGCTGCACTCGCATCGTTTAACTCAAAATCGCTTTTCATGTTCAAATATTTTTTTTATTACACGCCATGTTTTATATTTGTTATGTATTATTATGTTTATATGATTAATCACCTTTCATTTATTAATAAGATTGTTATTTGTAATATTTTGTATATAGCCTATTGTGTACTTTTTAAATTATATTTTTAGTACATCATGCATTGCTTTGACACTAATAGGCTATTAATTTTTTTAGCTTGACTTTATATGTGTCCATGTTGTGCAAATAGTACAATATCAGGTGTTTCGCTTGTTCTTCTGATTCAGGTCACACCACACACGTGCCTCTGCATTGTCTCTCAATGGGATCACGTAGCGCTAATGGTGAAAATCGCATCCGGGTGAATGTACCATTAGTCTTCCCATAATTATATCAAAAATTTGTATGAAAAACACTTTTAACCTAAAATGTAAAATTAAATGAAAGACAAAAACATAAATCCTCGCCTTAAAACTCATGTGGTTGGCTTGCACATTGAAAAACCATAAAACACTGCAGATTAAGACATAAACCAAGGATCTCCATGCCACTGAGCACACAGCACATCAATTATTACATAATGTTTTTTGCATTACAAATGTTTTTTGTTGGTGCTTCTGTACAGCATAAATTAATACTGTTTTTCTCCATATTTATTTCTTCCATTAAAAAAAATAATTTTAGGAATTTAAAGCTGAAGTATTGGAACAACGAAACACCTCCAGGATCGAAGTGGTTTCAGTGACAGAGGAAGACCTCCCCACTGCTGAGACCCCAAACACAATAAACATCAGCCCCCTGGGTAGCTTAAACACTAGTTCACTTTCTGATGACTTCAGAAAACCTGCAGACCCCCAAACGGCTTCAAGTCCAACCATGCCAGTCACCAAGGTTCAGACATTTATGAATGGTAAGTCTTTACCCAATGGCAAAGAACATCACCGTATTGACAAGTTTTTTTTTTTAAATAAATAATTGGTTGTAAATATTAGATATTTCATAACATGTATTTTGGGGTGAAAAGAATTTGATACATTTCGTATTTAATAATGTTTTTGGACTGTAATATTTACAAGAGGTTACAGCTATTTACAATAGAGGGCATACTTAGTACTTCATTGTCATTACCCACAAAGAAAACAATGTTGTCCAGTTGTCCAGTTTTCAAAGGAAAATAATAAAAAGATGGTTGACAGAGCTACACCTTGTTTTACCGTGCTCCGATGTGTGTCACATGCATAAAACAGTCTGTGCCCATCATTCAACGAAGAGGTGAAACAACAAAACTAGGAACAAACTAAAGATGCATTGTGGATTTTGTCACTTTTTTTTTTACTTGTGACTGCCACCTCTGGACTAAAGCTTAACTGCAGCCTTTGTGTCAAGCTTATGCAAGGTGCCACAATAGTCGGTTAATGAGCTACCGACAAACAGCATTGACAATCCATTCATATGTAAGTCCGTGCGTGCTGTCGTGTCCCGCCGGGAGTGACGTCATGCAGCCGACAAATTCGGCCTTCGGAGGATCCAGCCTTGTGAATAGGCTTGGCTTATGGCCTATCCAGTAAGGCTGAGCCCTGTGTTGTTGTGCGCCAGCTACTGTAAATAGGCTGTGTGGAAACAGAAGAGCTATAAACTATGCCGAATGGCGCATTTTGCAGCGTCCTCTGTCATTCAAGCCATGTCGTCTTTGGCTGATACTAGGTCAGCTTTCACCCATGACGTGGCTTCCAGGTCATGGATAGGTCGGCCTGCATTCTGACCACTGCATCCACATTCTGACCATTGTGTCCAGCAAAGGCCACACCTCTCTTACTCTAGTCTGCTCAGCCACCTCTTTTTTTAGTATCCAATGATGCTTGAATGTGCCATATGCCGGCACAAGCCTCCCGACTGTCATGTCAATGGATGTGTACACATCTTCAACATCCAGAGAGGCCAGACTCAAGGATCCCATTCTTTTAAGTGCTCACCAGACCAGCCCGCCAGGAAGAGAAGACCCCGCCAACAGCATCCACAGACCAGCCCACCAACCCCACCCGATCTGCAGTATACTTGCTGTGATGTGACCCCATTTCCGGTGTGTCCTCACAGTCCACAACTTCGTTACCTTGTGCCCAAGTCAAAACATATTACATCCATATTTGTGTAGCCACAATACCATCGTTGTTTACATTCTTCATAGGAGCAGCAATGCATGTTAATATTACAGGTGTACAAACAAGAGTTAGAGCCTGACCATGTGGTGATGCACTTCCGAGGTATTCCGATGCCCTGTAGCAGGAGCCAGAGGGCTTTGCGGTCAGGCGAGTCAAATGTCGCCTTCTGATCAATGTATGCAGCAAGGAGAGGCTGTTGGTACTCTCTCCTCTGCTCGGCTAGGATCCGAAGGGTGAGGTTGCAGTCTGCTGTTGATCGTTGTGGGTGGAACTTAGAGATGAGGTATGACAGTAGACATTTATTATAATTAAATTATGCAAATTTTGTGAAAATGCGCATAACGGACATGCAACTTATGCCCGTTTCCATCCGTTCTTCTTTTGCGAATAGTGAGAGATTGTGCCGCAAAATGACGTCATACAAGTGCTTCTGTCTGCTAGAAAACACAACATGGATAGATTACTGGTCGAGTTTCCGTGGCTGGGAAGAAGTTTAATTACAATTTTGTCAGCATTCACCGTCTACCGAGCCATCATAAAAAGGAGACGGCAACGAAGGTTATTTATTATGAGACTACTGTTACAAATTATACCACCGCGTCGTTCGCCATCTGTATGGGAATGCGAGCGCGTAAACTACTTCTGGGAGGTCGTGGTTCAGCAACATTTTAACGACAAACTCTGGGTGAAACATTTCCGTATGACATGTTTTACATTCTCTGTGGCACAATTGGACAATTTGTAGGGCCACTTCTAACGAGCCTTCGACAACCTGTTCCAACAGAGAAAAGTGTTGCTATTGCAATAGATAAACTCGCATCTTGTGCGGAGTACCGTGTGGTTCGAGGAAACTTTTGGCGTCAGCTAAACTACTGTCCATCGTTGCATGTATGCCACATGTGAAGCCATGAAGTCACGGATGATGGCCCAGTGCATCGCATTTCCCGACGTGGCGGAAGCGCAAGAAATCGCGGAACGTAACCACCTACTCCACCATGTACCACAGGTGTACGGCTCAGTGGATGGAACGCACCTCCCAGTACTTACTCCAGCTATTGGGTATAGAGATAATGTTAATCAAAAGGGATGGACCTTTATTGTGCTCCAGGCAATTGTTGACAACCCTCGCACAGCTTGTAAGGACCAACCAAACCCAACAGCAACGGCAATCAGAGATGCTCTTGTTCAGCATGTGATGCTGAGAGTTGACCAAGGTGGTCTCTGAAGGCAATTGAAAGCATCTGAGAGATGGAGAATGGGGATGAGTTTGTGTTGCTTGTATGGTCTACTTATTTCACCTACAATTATAATGTAATTATTTGTTTTGTATTGTTGATGAGCGCACTCTGGATTGTTTGTGTATTAATACTGGGCAAGGGATGAGAGATTCGGTACATTGTTCACAAAACCGTTTTACACATAATCTTTGTTGCCACAAATGCACATATTCAGCGTTTTCCCTAACAGCCTGTTTATTGAAAAGGATGAAAAACAGCTGCACATACCCGAGTAGAATAACAAAAACTGAAAGATTCAAGTAATAATTAATAAATAAATATTCAAATAAATAACTGAAAGGCTCATCTTTTTTTGTTAATTATGGGCCTGCTGCTTAAGCGAGGAGAAGTCGGACTATTTCGCCTATCTTTTCCATGTTAATTTCGGCGCCTTTCTCTCTTCATTTTTTATAAATCATAAGTTTTCAACCTGCTCTCATTTGGTCATTTTTCATCCGATTAAAAAAATGAGAACATGCTCGCGTTCCCCAAACCCTTGCCGTTCTAACCATTTCTGGAATCTGCATCTTGAACCGTTAAGTCGGGAGAGGCTTTTGTTCGAGGTGTGCGTATCTCATGCATTTGTGTTGAATGTGTGTGCGTGATGTCTCCATGTTAAACTCCAATGTGTGTGCGTGAATGTGCATGTTTCTTAAAGGGACAGTAAGATACTTTTAGTTTATGTTGGTTATGGTTAACTTCCACATTTCTTGACCGATTTCAATCGTTTAAATTTTAATCTGTTCAGCTCATTTACATTTTTTTTTAAAATACATAAAAATAAAAATAAAACAACAACATTATTATTATTATTTTTTAAAGGCAATGGAATGGACTGCTATTTAAATAGTGCTTTTTTAGCTATACTGCCTGGTCTCTCACTTCTGCATAGCAACTGCCTCAGCCAATCATCTCTCTTACTGTTGAGCTCAACTCACCCCCTTTTTTTCTTGGTGTACTCAAGGCTTGGCCTATGTACGGGCGGCCATCTTGGCCAATTGATTAGGTACGCCCAGGATTCTCGCCACTCCGCTCGCGCAGGGCGGTGGCCATCTTGGCCAATTAATTAGGTACACCCTGGATTCTCGCCACTCCGCCCATCCAGGGCGGCGGCCATCCTGGCCAATTAATTAGGTACACCAAGGATTCTCTCCCCTCCACCCACCCAGGGCGGCGGCCATCTTGGCCAATTAATTAGGTACACCAAGGATTCTCTCCCCCTCGCCCACCCGGGTCGGCGGCCATCTTGGCCATTTGACTACTACTAAAATTACTACAACTACAAGTACTACTAATACTACTACTACTACGAGTACAAGTACTACTACTACTTACTACTACTACTACTACTACTACTTACTACTACTACTACAAGTACTTGCTACTACTATACTACTACTACTGTTGCTACAAGTACTACATGCGTCTTTCCACCTTGCAAGAGTCAGCAGGCCCATTCAAAATTTCCGCGGAAATTTTTCTAGTTCAACCTATGATGCAAAACTATCCAAATAAAAAATTTAAACATTTGACTTCACATCTACTCAGTCGATAACACTTGTACAAAATACTTAAAAGCGCCTTTGAATTTGACTTTTGAAACCAGAGTCCCAGAAATCATATACAAAAATAAAATAAATCTGAAGAAACAAAAGGACACACAAAAATGGGACAGAAGGCCTGGACTGGCTAGTTAACTTATTTTAAGTTCAAGTAAGTATGGAACGGATCACAGCACTCATCTGATCTCCCCTCGCTGAAAGGCCCCCTGGCTGAAAGGCACAGGTGAGTGGACGATGTTAGGTCTCCCCTTGCTGAAAGGCATAGGTGGGTGGGCTTCGGGTGGCCCCTGGCTGAAAGACACAGATGAGTGGACGGCGTTAGGTCTCCCCTCGCTAAAAGGCACACATGGGTAGTTATGTGCATCTTGTGTAGGTAGTAGTGGTTTCTTAAAGGAACTGTGGATTGGACATATAGTAACTGCCCTGCCTGTTCATTCCTGCCATAGATTCTGAAGCTTGTGTACATCTTTTGAAACATCCCATGGCTTTATTTAGGACATTTGACATTAAATGCAAGGTTTATTGCTCCTTTCTTGATTGCTCTGTATGAATTTGAAGGAAAGACTCCCACATGCTTTTCAGCATTGTACTCTCCGTCAGAAGACCTGCTTCTGTTGCTTCTGTCGACCGCCTCCAGTAGCCTCTGGTACTGCGTTGTCAACTGTCATCATCTGACTCTTCAGCATCTCGGGGGTTAGAGGGTCCCTGCACAGATGCAGTAAAATAAAAGAGGACAAAGTAATTAGTGACACATTTAGAACAAGACCAGTACAACTAAACCAAATAGGAAATCAAATGTCAAGGATACTTGTATGAACAGCCTTTTTTCCCGAAAGACTATCAGTACTGAACAAGTATATTTTTGCTTCTCTATACACTTTAAAAACCCATCTTAAAACACAAATCTATTAATTGGCCTTTGTGACAACAAACATGAAAACAACAAATATGACATCAAATTTTATCTTCTGAATTACCATCATCTGAGACGTGTTCAGATTTCTCTCCATCATGCCATTCCATGCTCGAACTACCGATATCTAATAATGTAAATAATATACAACATGGTCAGCAAATTTTAAAATATGAGTCAGCTACAATTGCCATTAATAAAATAACAGTTGTTTCTAAACAGAACAATTGAATGCAGAAAACTCTGAGTCCGGACATTTGATGAACAAGATCTCATTTAACTAACATGGTTAAAATATCTAACTTGCCCAGTTGGACTAACGTTGACTTACCTGAGCTGTTGATGGAGGAATTGAGTAACGTAACCAAAGGTCTTTGACACAGTATCTCATCTATCATGTCAAAGTATTTGAAGCTGGCACCAGCTTTTCCTCCTTCAACGCTGGTAGCCATTCGACACTTCTCAGCCATGTACCTCTGTTTGAGACTTTTCCACTTCCACTCATCGTCTCCGGGTGCGGCTTGTCAAACCGTTTTGCCATCATTTGGTTTTACAACTGTTGCATTTCAGTAGCATTTCTTTGTTGTTTTCCGTCTAAAATTGCATAAATGTTTTTTTCTTTAATTAATTAAAAAAAAAAAAAATTCTCGTCTCCCCAAACATATCTTACTTTATCCACCGCCATTTTTTTGTAACGACAAACGAACGTGCGATGTATATCCGGTCTTGTAGTCGCTTATTTGGCAAAGCTGTTTCCATTGCCAAAATGCGCATTTTCCTTTTTTTTGATACGCTTCAAAATTCACCCCTTTCAAGCGTAATTCTTTTTGGGCGAGACTTGGGCCTTTTTTCGAATTTCTGGCGTTTCCATCCAGTTGGTTTTTCTCAATTCTTCAAAATTTGAATAAAAATAGGTGGATGGGAACCCACCTACTGATGTTACGACTTTGGAAGTTACGGATAGGAGGGTGATGGGGTGGTAGCTGGCAAGGTTTCTCTTGTCTCCCTTGTTCTTATAGAAGGAGACTAGAGCGCAGGTCCTCCAATATTTCGGGACGCGCTTGGCTGCCCAAATAGCGCGACAGAGATCATGCAGCCGTGGGGTGGAGGACGCCAGCACCTCGCCAGTGATCTCATCGTCTCCGGGTGCGCAGCCCGATGGGAGCTTCTTGATGACACTCTCGATTTCATCAATGGACGGGGGGTATAGCGAGATGGTATCCGTTTCCCTCCCAGCACCGGCGAATAGCTGAAGGGGGGCGGCGGCATTGGCTTGTTGAGGGCTAGTGAATAGTGCTCACGCCATCTCTCCAGCTTTGTAGGGGCCTCTGTTATGATGGAACCGTCAAGAACAAGGAGTGGAGAGGACTGATAACATCGGCCGGCATCGCACAGTTCCCTGATGTTCAAGAAGGCCAATCTTGTGTTGCCTCAATGAAAGTTTTCTTCTGCTGCCCCCGCAATGTTGTTCAGCTAGGACGCCTTGTCCCTTCTGAGGCTTCTCCTACGCTGAGAATTCATGGTCCTATAGGAGTGGATGTCGCCCTGGAGCCTCGCCTCACAACACCTCTCCAGGAGGTCCTGGGAGTCCGGTGAAATCTAGTTGTTGTGTGACCTGCAATTCGGGCCAAGGACCTCAGTGGCTGTAGTGCGTAGGGTGCTGGAGAAATGTGACCAGCTCTCCTCAATGGAGTTGGGTTTGGTGAGCGTTGTGAACCAGTTGTGGACCTGGAGTGCGTAGTAGAGGTGGGCAGAGTTGACTGGAGGTGTGGAGCGGCAGAGGTGCAGGCGCTCCTAAACACACGACAGTCCGAGATGATGTAACAGCGGCCGGAGACCAAGATGTGGTCGATGGTTTTTGCAGCTGTACCAGTGTTGGAATACCAAGTGGTGCAATGGAGCTAGCGATGTTCAAATCGTGTGCCGGAGACTCTGAGGTTGTGGGTGGCGCAGAGCTCCAGCAAGTGTTCACCTTTGTCGTTAGTGATGCCGGAGGAGTGGGGGCCGATGATATATTCATATCCAGCCCTCTCCACACCAACAGTGGCGTTCATGTCGGCCAGAATCAGGATGACATCATGGCGGGAGACACGCTGTAGCTCGTTCTGAAATGACTGGTAGAACTCATCTTTGGCCTGCTCGTCTGCTGTGTCTGCTTCAGGCGGGCATACAACAGGCGAGAGTTGTTAAAACTATGATGTATATATTTAAAAAAATCCAAATTGGAATATTTGATATGATGTCATTAGAGCCTTGAATATGTTAATAAATCATAACAAAAGATGTTTGGAATGCTCATTTTGTTTTACTTTTTTCAACCACTCAAAATGTTCAGTAGCATCAGACCAATCCATACATATACAGTTTTTATTAATTAATACATTTTGTATGCCCTCTATGGACAATAATAGCAATATTGTGCTATGAGTAAAACTAACTATGATGTATGTAATATATATATATATATATATATATATATATATATATATATATATATATATATATATATATATATATATATATATATATATATATATATATAATCCAAACTGGATTATTTGATATGATGTTAATAAGAGCCTTGAATTTGTTAATAAATCATAGAGCCAAGAGTTGGTGCCCTTTTGGAAGTGTGGTAAGTTGATAACTAAGTCATTTATGAATATTTTTTTACTTTCAACCACCAAAATGTTCAGTGGCATCAGAAAAAAGTCAAAAAGTCACAACTAGAAGAATTTAGAACTAACAGAATTAATATAACTCAAACGTACACCAACAAACTACTGAACTAGAACAACAACAAACATTGACCTTTTTTTTCCTTTTCACAATTCGAGATTTTTTGGGGTGTGATTTTGGCAAATGAAAATGTCACATTTGACGCAGGTGTTTGACGCCTGTAGTGTGTTAGTGCAAAGGCCACATTGTCCACGTTTGGGGGTTTGCTGTGTGGCCACCACTGGGGCGTCTGCAGCCGGCTGGGGAACTCGTGTAGCAGCTGGTGTAATCAGTGCTATGATCACTTCCTCCAAAAACAAACCGTAGAGCCTCCGTTGGTTCCATTCAGGGTCCACACGGGAGAAAAGGATGTATGCATTGTAGCATGACACATCCACCATGTGGTGAAACAGGCACATGGGCCACCTTGCTGCCACCCGGCAGCAAGAATATGTGTTATTGGCCTGACTGCAAATAAGACACACACACAAAAACATCAGATGTCAGACGACAAGACAGCTTTGAAGGAAAGTTTTGACAGACAAAACCTGTGCTTACTTGGTCCAGGTGATCAACTGCCCCTTTGTATTTATTATAGTCCAGAATCACCTTTGGCTCTTGTTAGGGGCCATCTTACAACTCTGGTTCCTGGTGCTTTGTGCTCAAGACCAAAAATGTTTTTTCTTTTTTTGGGGACGTACGACACATACAAGTGTTACGGAAAAAGCGAAAACGCTGGACAGTGACTCTCTGCAGGCAGTTTGGAGGTGCTCTGGAGGAAGCTCTCCTTTATTTTTTCTAATCATTCCCACCAGAGAAATTTTCTTCTTTTTCAGCTCCCTTGCCAGCAGAAAGGAGGTAAAAAAAAAATATCTGTTGTGACTGTGTGACCCTCCAGCATGTCACAGGACAACTCACATTCCTTGGTTGGTCTCCTTTTGAGCTCCTGGAGAATTTCCAGTATAGACCTCCATGTTTCAAGCGTATGAGGTGGCGGCATCGCAGAGTGTCCATATCTTGATGCCAAACTTGGCTGGCTTGGAAGGGACGTATTGCTTGAATGAGCAGCGGCTCAGAAAGGAAACCAGCTGCTCATTCACGCACACACGTTAACAATTTTTTTTTCTTTCTAAAGAACAAATTTTGGGTGGAGCCTGTTCCACATCATCCTCAAGTCACTGATGGGTGAAAACTTGTGGTCATGGTGGCGCTGTGGCCTGGAAAGCTTGTCATCAAACCGTAACGCAAGGTTTATGTGACTGAATATCCCGTGCGTCATTGATTCAGAAAACACTGACTGTTATGTCCAAGAACGTTAATACGACAACTGCGAGTGCCAAGTCTGCTTTATTTATTTAACTGCCGTCACGTGTACATCCGTTCCTCAAACATCCGATTTGTGATACTTTGCGACACTGCTGTAACAATGTGTATCAGTATGAGACCTTGTTCCAAGGTGTCATGGTTGGTCTCCGGCGCAGAACCGGGGTTGGCACGGGAGAGCAGGTCCGCCACCACATTTTCCCTGCCAGGTGTGAACTGAGTGGTGAAATCATACGTTTGCAGTCTCTCAGTCCACCCGTACAGCCGCAGTGGCTTGTGACCCAGTCGAAGCCAACAAGGCTGTGAGAGCCTTCTGGTCCGTGCGGAGCGTAAAGTGTCGTCCATACAGGTACATATGCCATCTTTCACATGCCCAAACACAAGCCAGAGCCTTTCTCTGTGTGTGACCTCGACGCAAAGGCCACTGGGCGCTCAGTCCCCTGATGAAGTTGGGACAGCACAGCCCCAAGTGCAGTGTTGGACGCATCACAAGTCACGAATGTGGGGCTTTGCAGGTCAAAATGAGCGAGTACTGGAGGCAAGGTGAGTTGTGTTTTGAGTCGGCGGATGGCAGCCGAGCTTGCTGGCGTCTAGGACCAAGAGGCGCCCTGTTTCAGGAGGGCACGAAGAGGTGCGGTGCATTGGAGTAGTTGGGAAGGAAGCGCAAGTAGAAGGCCGTCATCCACAGAAAAGTGGACAGCTGCGCAGCGCATGAGGGCTATGACAGGTGCAATACAGCGTCAACATTCAAATGCAGTGGGCTCAGTCCATCAGCAGTCAGGCGAAATCCTACAAACTCAATAGCAGGCGCTGCAAAGATGCACTTCTCCCCATTAAGTGAGGTTGTGGCTGGCCAGCACATCATGCACCTTGGAGAGGCGGCCATCGTGTATGGCGCTCGTCGCCCCGCGCACCACAATGTCGTCCAGGTACACAACCACACCTGGGATGCCTGCAAAGATGTTGGCCATGATCTTCTGAAAGCAGCTGACGGCAGAGATGAGGCCAAAGGGCATGCGTGTATAGCGAAAACAAAACAAAACATGTGAGTCACAATTGGACTGTGAGGGTGCAATGGCACCTGCAAGTAACCTTGGCGCAGGTCAAGTTTTGTGAACACAGTAGACCCATGGAACTGGGTGGCCAGCTCCTCCGCTGTGGGCAGTGGGTATTTGTCAGAAATCACGGCCTTATTAGCCATCCTGAGGTCAACACAGGGCCGCAGACCGCCCGTCTTTTTCGCTGCCACCAGATTTGAAATCCAAGGGGATGCGTCGATCTGCTCAATGAAACCATTGTCAAGGAGTTTCTGTAACTCAGCTGTGATGTCATCACGCAGTGCAAGTGGGAGCCGGTGAAGAGGCTGGAGAACAGGGGGCACAGCTGAATCAGTGGCTAGTGGTTGAAGACAGTAAGACAGCCCGAGCCTGTGAAGAGTGATGTCCATCGTTGCTGCCAGGATGTAGTCACTGTCAAGATGGTGGAGCCCATGTTGGCTGTGATGGATAAACCGAGTGCACAAAACAAGTCGAAGCCCAAGAATTTGGCGCCATGACGGGACACCTAGAAGGTGAATGCAGGAAGCGTCTTGCAGCCATAGCGAACAGCAAAGGTGGCGGTGCCCACCATGCTAATCTTGGTGTGACCATACCCGAACAGGTCTTCAGCGTTGGCCTTAATTGGGAAGCCGGGGTAAAAGGCGTCTTATTGTGGACTTGTTCAGTAGAGACCTGGAGGCTGCAGTATCTAGCACAACAGGGCGTCTTAGTGGCTCAATTCATTCCGCTGGGTTGGATGTTCTTGTTCTTGTAGTCATCATGAGTCATCTCCTGTTGATCAGCTGTTAGATACGACTACCTTAATATGCTATGTAGGAGCAGAGCAAAGCATTCTTTATTGCAAGCAGAAGCAATTCTTCAATGCATGAGTCATCTTAGGTTGTCCTAATCTGACTATGTGTGTAAATGCAGAGCAAGCATTCTTCATTGCAAGCAGAAGCAATTCTTCATTGCAAGCAGAAGCAATTCTTCATTGCAGCAAATAGTAAAGTGTTTATGTGATAACTAATTGTACAATTTTCCCAACATTACTCTTCTTTCAACAGAGGATGATTTGGTGAAAGGCTGGAGGAAAAGACTACTAGCCCAACGCATGGAACTGATCATTGCAATGTGTATCGTATTGGTGCTCACTCTTGCTCTTGGTATTGGCCTTGGAGGTGAGGAACGTGTCACACACATTCTCCTTTTTTTTTGTTTTCAGATAAACATAAAAAAGGCAGATTTTCTTGTGTGTTTGATAGATTTGATCTGTCTTAACAATTATTCTTGCAAATAAGGAGAAGGCATTACAATGCCACTTATTTCTAAATGTAATTGATGTCACTAGGGGTTCACCCGGGGTTCACTTCCCCTCATCTATAGGTCAAAGTTAAATGATATATGATCAGTGACGTGCAGTGAGCTCTAGGTTTGGGTAGGCAAGCAGTTGCAAATTGAGACGCACATACCAATTACAAATTTGTGTGTCAGTAGGCGAGTGTACAACGTATCCTAGGGTGACCATATTTTCATTCCCCAAAAAAAGAGGACACTTGGCCCGACCTCGAGATACTTAAATGATACTCAGTTTACTCCAAGATGCCATACATTCAAACTATTTTAACATATGCCTCCTCCGTATGAGTATAAAATAAAACAAAAAACATTACTCTCTTTTGAAATCTTGCATTTTTTGCTCCGCAATCTTTTTTTCTTTCTTTTTTTTACTTCGAGCGGGGTTCGTACCCATTGCACTGGAGTGCAGCAGCTCAACATTTTTTTGAAATCTTGCATTTTTTGCTCCGCAATCTTTTTTTCTTTCTTTTTTTTACTTCGAGCGGGGTTCGTACCCATTGCACTGGAGTGCAGCAGCTCAACATTTGCCACTTAGCTTAAGTTCTGGGCCACCGTCACAGCCAGTGCGCGGTCTGCCAGTCACGGTAAACACGGTGCAACACGGTGCACTCCGCCTGCCATTTGCCGCACAACGAAAAACTGATAATTTCATTAATTTATAAAACCCGCCCGGATGCCCGGAAAGGATGTAATAAAGTGGATATCTCCCTGTAAAACAGCCTAATTCCTCACAAAATCAAGATAGCATAGCAATGCCAAACATCATGTAAAGTGAAACAGCCAATTAATCGAAGCACATCCACAAAGCCAATATTTCCCTTTGTACCATTTTTTGTGAATTCTTTATTTACAACCAGCAAAATATGACGCAAAATGTTATCAAATAAATTATATTATTTAATAAAACTCTAAGAGGCATCAGGCAAGTTCGCGAGCTACCTGTTGGAGAAGCCTGTCGTTAGAGTGACTGCTGACGTTACTGCCAACTAGTTGACTCGTTGGCCTTATTGTTTGATGACTTGTTCCGTTTCAGAAACAAGTAATCTGTTTTCTCCCCTTGATTTTTCATTTTCCACAGACTAGGAAAAAAAAATACAATATTGTTACTCCTACCACTACTTTATTAACAACCACATAATTTAGAATATTTATTAATGTTATTGAATTTGAACTTGTAGACTAATAACGTTAGTGCACACTGTTAGATGTAAATTAATGTCTGTTTATAACAACAAAATAATAGATTTTATTTGTAACGCACTTTACATTTATAAAATAATTCTCAAGTGTTTTAACTTTTGCCCACTGGAAGTTGCTGTTATCCTGTACGACAATGCATTAATTTTTAGCTTGTGCAAAACAACGGAAGCTTATCGATGTATGTCCAAAACAATGTAGCTGAACATAAAAGTTATTTAAACAGTGACTCACATCTCACGGGGAAACCAACATGACATTTGGTTTAAAATGTAATTTTTTTTTTTTTTTAAGTGTAAAATTAACTCTCTTGATGGGAGATTCTTCTCATATTAACAGGTGATTATTCTTCTAATAGTGAGGTGGATTACAACATTTTGTGGTACATAGCGCCAACTACTGTGCAAGAGACATCTAATAGGCGTCACATTTTAAAATGCTGGCAGACTGCATTGGCAAGATGTGTGGCGGTGCCGTGATGGGTAAATCCTTTGGCGTCTGGGGAGGGGTCAAATTACAATTCAGGGGGCCAGTGCGCATAGAAATCCGGATGTCACGTGACTATTTCTCTAAACACGCAGCAGGAAAGTAGTGGTGCAGCGTTAATGGACTAAAACGGCGAGAAGGGCTAAACGTAGCGTTTATCCGTCAACTTCCCGCCCAAGAGCATTGACAGTCACTTTAATGAAAAGGACGTGATATCCATGCGTGAGGTGGATATGTTGGATTGCCAATGAAGTGTCAGGAGGGCTTTTTTTTCAACTCTTGCCGGTGAGTGCTTTCAAATCTGATAATGCAAAGGCTTTACAAGTTTGTAGAATCTGGATTTATTTCCCCTTTATGTGTGGTCAAAATGCCATTGAAGTTTGCAATTTCATGCAAGTCTTGCAGTGTTATTTAGGTACGTTAGCAACTTAGCAGCTGCTAATTTGCCGCGCCCGCTGTCATTTATGCCGTAAATAATCTTCTTTATGGTGTTGGTCAGTTATTAAGTTCAACTGTGTAATATCTATTAAACCGTAGCAGCACAAATGAACAAAACAGATTATTCCTCTCACATTTTGCGTGTGGTAACAGTTAGCATCTGCTGATTCAGCCACCATGTACAAAGTGCAACATTGACTACGCATGGGTTCCTTTTTTGGTAGTGTTGGAAATGCGTTCTTTGTTTTCCCATGTTCATAATGTTAATTATCAAAATCAGACAATGAGATCGGTGAAATCAGGATTTATTTTCATAAGCTTATGGACAGACAAGATAGCAGTGAAACTCCGCCATTATTCTACCTCATCTGTGTCGCCCCTCCCACGAGCAAGTCACTAATATCCTTCCGTGACTCTACAAACCCCTCCCCGTCTTCTTCCACCAATCCTCAGCCGTTCCTCTCCGTCTCAGACAGTCACATGATACATCAATACACATCGCCAAAATGCTCCCCCCTTCTTCTTCTCCTGCTGTCCAAAACCTCCCCCACAGTCACAAGATAAAGATTAACGTTGTTTTCAGAGCCAGAAGAGATGACACTAAACCCCCCCTGTTCAACCGGTTGTAAAATACAAAGGAATCTAATTAACACATTCGCTTCACCCCCTCACATCAACTTAAATTCTCACACAGAGCCATACTGAGTAAATTAAAGCAGTTCTGTCCACTTCTAAATAGTAATAAAATAAATCAAACAGTTATAATTAAATTAATTCACTTCAATCCCTATCTTGAACTCAAAAGAGTTCAAAATAAACATTACAAGATATTTCCTTGGAATAAGCATATCATATGTGAGGCTTAACACGATATATTGTGGTTATGTTCAAGAAAGAGTGTCGCGTTGCAGTCAGCAGTTGGAAATGCGCTCCCACTTAGAAGCCATCTGGAGATGGAGTTCGCAAATGTGACTCAATTGTGGTGGAATGATGCCCTGGATAGGGGCAGCTGACAATGGATCAGTAGACGTTGTTTTCCCGGTCGGGTTGTCAGGTGATGAGATTGATGAGCCTGGGACGGATCCGGCCGGCCTTGTAGACCAGATGTGGAACGATGTGGAACTACGTCTCCCCCTCCCTCTGTGCAGTGAACTGCACCAGATAACCTTTCCATCACCCCGTGGGGTCCAGACCACCTGGGTGCAGAACATTTTCATTTAGTCACTTATAAACATACATATTCACTATTCTTTATTTTTGAAAGAGCATCTGGTAGTTTTTGTTAGTTGGGAGTTAGTAAATGTTAGTTGTTTAAGTTCTGTAGGTCCTGTGCTGTTGGATCAGGAAAAGGTCTATTTGTGTGACATTGTAACAGAACCCAGCCTTTGACTGAGTTTAATGACATTCTCACATTCATTAATACAACAGAAAGAGCTTGTAAATATTTATTTTTCAAATGGGTTCCATTGTCTGATCAAAATTTTCTAGGAAACCCATATGATGGTATGTAATGATTAATCAAATGTTTTACCACGATATTTACTGTTTTAGATTTGCATGAATGTGCCTTTGGCCATCCTGAAAGGAATCATTTTACCAGCAAACATCTGTATTCTGACACTGGTTTTATCATGTCAGTGGAATCCATATATAATCTTACCCCAGAGCTGTCACGTCCGGCCGGACCGTGAACACCCTGGGGAGAGGTTTACATATATTCATACTATTATACCTTTTGCAAACACTGGGCTCCAAAAATTACATTTTTCAATTGTTTCTGAGATGGAATATATAATATAATTACCTTCATTTGGCGATATGCTTCATTATTGTCTCTTCTTGAACATACATTTTCTGTCACAGCTTGATCACCCCCTGTGGATTATCACATTCAGACTGTGGAATTATAGTTAGTTGGAGTGTAGGTCGGTACTACACAACCTTTTTTACTATTTAATCTGCTAATTCGTCTACATTCATTTAATTCAACATGAACTGTCATGTGTGCACACCCTCCTTTGGAGTTGATACACACAGACAAACCAGTCGACTGCCCTCCTTTTGACAAAGATCCGCTTGACCTTTGTCAAACAGTAAAGATAAACAGATGTAGGCTCGAGGGGAAAAAAACAGATACCCTGTAGCTCATAAATAAGGAGTACCAGATTATGGCTATCAGCAAACGCCAGCAATTACTTAATTGAGGGGAGTTCCTGCGGAGCCATCAACTGACACAGACGTCATAAATAACAAAACCCTTTAAATCAGGCGATTGTGATGTAAAAGATATAAATCAGTTATAATTAAATTAATTCACTTCAGTAGCCTGGAGCATGATTTATCCTTTTTTTTGCCTCTTTTCGTTGTGGCAGCTGGTCCACAACAGCTGTCAATCATTGTTAAAGTGTGCCGTTTGCAGTTTACTCAAAGTGGCAGACGCGTTTTCTATGCTGCCAAAATGGTTTTGCTAACGGCCATTTTGGGACGCATGACGTCAATGTCCGGATCTCTATTGCTACTGAAATGAGCACTAAAGACTTGACTCTCTCCCTCCATTGAGCAGCAAATACAGCTGTCACAGGCTCCGCTACAAGTTCACACAATATATAATACTTAAAGTAAATTACAATTCATCACAATGAACTTTAATGAATGGGGGGGGGGGGGGGTTGTTGATCAAGGTTAATCAAATCTGTTTTTATTTCCCCTCTGTGTGTCTATAGTGGGTCTGAGCTGTGTTGGGAGGTTTCGCTGTGGCTTTTCCTCTCAGTGCATCAGAAGCTCAGCACAGTGTGATGGAGAGGTGCACTGTGAAAATGGAGAGGACGAGCTTGGCTGTGGTGAGACACAGCCACCACCAGGGGTGTTTCGAAGATACCAACTGAGAAGTTTAACAGCATTGAAGTGATGGAGCCCCAAATCCCTCCACCACACAGCACTAGCTATAGTCTGACTCAACAAGAGTGGGTGGGGGTTGAGTCAGTCAATTTTAGTCAAACTCACAATGCTTATAAAGGGACAGGATCCCTCAATATGTTGTGGGTTATTTATGAGGAGAGATTTTGCGCTCATTAAGTCATTGAGACTGAGGGAGGGTGCTTTGTAAGAAACAATGAGTAATATTTACTTAGGAAAAAAATAGGAACGTTTCTTCACTCAAAAATTAAGTAAATTTTACAAAGAGTGTTTCTACTCAAGGGTTGAGGAATGAACCCACAACCTTCAGGTTGGTTGACAGCCACTCTGGACTCTACCACCTGAGCCACACCACTCCTGTTGTAGGCTATTGCTGGTGTCAGATGGAATCCTCGTACCTCCAAGAGCCATTTTTGGTCTAATTTTAGACATACCAGAAATACATTATAGTGGCAAACAGCAAGACTGGTGTGGCTCACGTGGTAGAGTGTCTACCTACCAAGTAAAGGTCATGAGTTTGTTCCTCAACACTTGAGTAACTTTTTTTTTTTTAATAAACTGGTAAAATGTACTCAAATCTCTCCTTGTAAAATTTATAATACAAAAATATAATTAAATATCACTCCCCATTTTTACAGTGTGAGGTGAAATTAGATTAGATTAGACAATAGAATAAATTCTGAGTTAATATCGTAGGCATTCATGCACACACTATACACTGATTTATAATATAAATGACCAAAAGTATATTCTCCAAAGCTGGAGAGGTCATCAGTAAAAAGAGGAACAGACTGAAACCAAATGCTGCAAAAATTATTTTGTTTTTAAATAAAAAATATTTGAAACACCCAAATACCCGTCCCAGTGTCACAAGCATTTTATACAACTACCTCCATCACAGAGTCCTGTTGCACAAGTATTTAATGTTTTCATTTTATAAAACTGACACAACAGTGCCTTACAATTTAATGACGCTTTACCCTTTTGTTAAATGTAAATGCAATATATAATTTTATCCAGCAGATGTCGAATACTGAATTGTGTCAAATGCTTCGAAGCACTGAACCATTTCAACACTGTTGCTTCATATTGATTCAGTGGTTCAGAAAGCAGTGACGTGACACACCACACTGATTCGTGTCAAATGCTTCGTAACACTGAACCATTTCAACACTGTTACTTCAGATTCTCCATCACTTATCTCCATTACTACTAGTAATAGCAAATTATATTACATAGGTCACCGCCGTGTCTTTGGGAGGCTGACATGTTTCGCCGCCAACTTTATGCTAGGGATGCATGAAGGAGAAGGATTTTGCGAATGTACCACTGGTGGTGCTTACAGCTCTAGTGTTGGATCCAATGATTGACCGCCACTTAGCTTCCGCCAAATAGGTCCACAAATACTTATAACGAAGTTAAAATAAATCCTCTTACAGTAGTTCACCACTAGATGTCACTAAATAATACACACTGTACCTTTAAAGCTGAAAATCTACTCAGCAGTCTCATATTCATTATTTAATCAATTCTCATTAGAGAAGTGTATTTAGGCGAAATCATAAAAGCTTGTGGGCCTAATCTGTATCAGCGAAAACTCGTGTGGCATGTGGCAAATTGGTTTTTGGGAGGCATAGGAACAACCAATGTTTAAAACAACATCTTGACTATCCCAGATGACATCAAAGCACATGTACTCATACCTTGGATGATGCAAAGCCAGCCACCACCATTCATATCCCATAAAATAATATAGACAATAATTAGAGTATAATTATTTGCAAATAAACTGTTAACTACTGTTTTTATGTCAGTGCGTCTCAGTGGGCGGAGTTCAGTCCTGCAGGTCCAGAAAGGCGGTGTGTGGAGGACAGTCTGCTCAGAGGATTGGAATAACTGGCTGGGACGCTCAGCCTGCAAGCAGTTGGGATATACCAGGTGTTCCTTCACTTCCTTCACTTAAAATGACACATTTGCTGTGGCTGTGCTGTGATTCATGGACCTCAACTTCTTGAAACTGTTGTTTACTGAAATATATATATATATATATATATATATATATATATATATATATATATATATATATATATATATATATATATATATATATATATATATATTAAGGGTGTCAAAATTATCGCATTAATATCGCGTTAACTTAAAGTGCCTTAAACGACACAATTTTTTATAAACGCTCAATTAACGACCGTTCCTTATTTGGAAAGCCGGAATTCCAGTCGCGACACAGCAGAAACGTCCATGTCAAAATTACCCAATAGAAATGCACTGTACTGCACTGGAGCTACAATACAAAATATTTAAGGGGCAGAATGTTCGAGTGGAGGAGCCATTTGGACTGTGTAGCAGCTGTGTAGTCAACATCCTGTTAAAGCCAAGAGCCGAATGGATACCGTCTTGTCACTTGGAGTGACTCCAAGCCACTTTATCTTTTGATGTGAGGCGTATTTTATTCAGCAACTCTAGAAAATTTCTCATTAAGTGTAACATCGATCTCGTCTTCTGTTAAAGCAGCGTCGCTAGTTCGTTTCAGTAAAGCATGAGCGTCACTATACAATGCGCATCTGAGAACTTACAAAAATAAAAACATTCAAAGTCGTTCAAACGAGTCACTATAACACAATTTAGCAGTAATAAATTAAACTAGAGCTGCTCGCAGCTATAAAGGGCCCTCGCAGCCCGGGCCACTTTGGGGTACTTGCATGTTGGGGTACTGGCACGTTTTCGTAGTGGCACATTCGAAGCAGAATTTATTTGAAAATGGCATAATAAACCTTCACATATTATGGATTGTTTTTTTTGCCAGGTGTGATGAGTTTGCAAAGCTCAATGAGTTTTGCTCAATGTTAAGACCCTCAAAATCAGCGTCCATTTCATTTTTTGGCAATGAGTTGCCCCGATTTTAAAGTACATATATACACATCATCGTTAGTTTTACTCACAGCATAATATTGCATTTATTTTCCTTACAGGACAGAATAAATGAATAAATAAATAAAAAGTACATATGTATGGATAGGTCTGATGCCACAAAAAAATGTGAGTGGTCGAAAGTAAAGAAATATTCACAAATGACTTAATCATCACACAAAAGTATCAACATTTTGTACAAATATGAAAATACCATGTGGGGTGATTTTTTTTTTTCGACCCCAAGGGCTCGGTGGTGCTATATTTATAACAGACTCTTGTCATAGGGATACCTTCAGGTCGTGACTATAAACATACATGTGAAGTTTGGGAATTTTTGGAGCATGTATCGAGGAGTTATTACGTATTTTGTCTTTCATGGAAAAGGAAATATGAAACAAAAAAATATGATGACCCGCCACCGTCATATAGTATTTTGAAAATTCTAGATTTTTTACCCTTTTGTTGACCTAGGTCTTGACATGGTCAAGGCTAAGTTTGAAGTTAATCGGATCGAACGTGTAGGAGAAATGGGCAACAGAATGCTCCCTGTAAATGTGCAAAAATCGGCAACAAACGGACATTCAAAAATTCATAACTCACTTCCTGTTCATTTTAACATATGTGTCCAAGAGACTTTTTTGCAGGTCTTGGGCTCACTCGTATACCAATTTTTTTGGGGTGGATCTTGCTTAAACATACAAACAGGGCTGCTTCGTAAAAAAATTCTAGTGGGCGATAGTGAGTGATTTTTGTAAAAAACGCACAATACATGATAAAATATTGCTCATTTTGCCAGGCCAGATGTGTGTGCCAAGTTTAATGAGTTTCTGAGCATGTTTAGGCTCTCAAAATTGGCGTTGTTTTCTTGGCGAACAGTACCTTGCCACGCCCACTGCAATTTGCAAAAACTCACAAACTTCGTGTTGTGACATCGTGAAGGCCTAAACACTCTTCTGAGCAAATATGAGGTAGATCCAGTTAACGTGGTTGGAGAAAAAAGTAGAAGAATTAAAAAAAATATATATATATAAAATGCCAGTAGGTGGCGCTATCGGTACGAATAAATATAAGTTTGTAGATGTATTCAGACCTGGACTCTTATTAAATGTGTGAAATTTTGAGAAGATAGGATCATCTGGGTCAAGTTAACGTAGCTTTTATTGTTACAGTGAATCATCAGACTTCGCTGCACCGTAACGGCCACGCCAATTTTTGTAGCCCTCGGTCAAACATGCCGGGATTGGTGCATATTTTTCCACACTAGAGGACGCTATATGTTGTTATGTTGTTATGGCAACTTCATAATATCACATTTTTCGCCGAGCCCAAGGAGTGTGCAAAGTTTGGTGAGTTTTCGGAAATGTTAAGGTCCCCAAAAATGAGATAGTTTACCAATAATAATAATAATAATAATAATAATAATTATAATACAAACGAAAAACAAGAGGGACCTTGCAGCGGTAACTGCTCGGGCCCTAATAACAATGCATATATTTGTGAGGACTGGCGTCAAGTTGCATGTTACAATTTTAAAAATGTGCAGAAGTTTGCAAGTTAATTCATGTTAAAAAATGTTTTATAGCTCTTAATATGAAAAGAAAACACCTATTGTCTGGTTCGCCATGCAGTAAAGTTGCGGTCATTTTACAATGTGCATCTGTATTGAGCTTAACAAAATAAAACCATTAAACTTTGTGCAGAGTCACTGTAACACAATTTAGCAGTAATAAATTAAATAATGCATATATTTGTGGGGACTGGGGTACAGTTGTATTTTACAGTTTTTAAAATGTGCAGAATTTCAATTCAATAAGTTAATTCATGTTAAAAATTAGTCAGCTCTTAATATGAAAAGAAAAATGCACTGAGCTGTCACCATTGCCTTACAAATGCAATTATGCCATGTAGTGACAGAAAAATGACCAACACAAATCAATGTCACAGTACAGTACCTATTTTTAATAAAAATAAATAAATAATAATTGTTATGAAATTATTGATTCAATGACTAAAAAATGCAACCATATTTCTATTAGGTTAACTTTTCTTCCCACTTTTATCTTAACAGGAGTATGACAATTTTTTAACTCATGCGATTAACTACGCAAAAAAAAAATGATCGACTGACACCTCTAATATATATATATATATATATATATATATATATACATACATATCTTGAAAATGGTAGCCGAGCGAAGCCGAGTAATGCCGAATGCTCACGTTGCGGTAGTTGAGACAATGCACTGCTCATTTCCAGTCAGATCGTGAATACTCCCGGAGGTGCTCCATACTCGCGAGTGCATTTTGATTTTCCCATGACAATTTTGTCACCATGGGCCCAAAGAAAGACAACAGTGCCAGTGGCAGCAAAGAAAAAGATACAGTGCTACGAACCACAGTGGAATTAGGAAGGAGATTATCGCGCAGTTGTAACTACTGTGACTACTTCTGTAAATATTGGGACGAGGACCCCCCCTTAGCTGTTCAACAACGTGCCTGACGTTAAACAACGCACGCAAGGACCGCTTAGTAGTCTAACAATATGCCCAATGTAAAATACACAAACTAAGCACTGAACTAAAGCTAGCATTAACATAGCATTTATCATCCACTGATGCCATCACACCACAACAGGTAAGGTAAGGTATTTGTATTGTTTAAATACTGTACTGTAAATGTAAAACATAAATAGAAATACAAATAGGAATTTTCTGTTTTTGGAGCTTGGGAACGGATTAATTGCATTTGCAATTGCACCGCCATCAGTCCGATACCAAATAAAAATTGACCGATAAAAGAGGTGCATCAAATACACTAATATTGGTCTGGTTACTGTCACTTTAAGACAGTCATGTGCCTTCCTCTTTCTCTCTCTCTCTCTCTCTCTCTCTTACACTCTCTCTTCCCGCTGCCCACAGGCTGACAGGCAGGTTAGACATGGTGTGTCCATCTCCAGTGTGGTCTTTTTTTCCCAATTTGCAACAACGACCCTGCGATTGCAATTTACAACAAATGTACAGCTAAAGTTTCGAGATGAGGGGAAAGGAGTGCTGCATTAAACACTTCAAACCTCATCAGTCACCTAAAGATTCATCATCGTCATGACGGGGGATGGCGCAAATACGAGGGAGCTAAATGCTCATGCTAGCGAAGCACCAAATTTGCCGCCTGGGTCTGGTCTTGTTGCCATTAACAAGGCATTTGAAAAATCAAGGTAGTTTGAGGAGTAGACTCGAGGGCCAAATCGATTCACCGGAAGATTGCTGAATTTATGGCGTTGGATGATCAACCATTCTCAGTCATTGGAGACACAGGGTTTCGGCAGCTAATTAGCCACTTGGAGCCACGCTATAATATTCCGACGCTGCTTTTCGGATGTGTTTAGCTGTACAATGTTGTCGCTGTACATGTTTGTTCACTGATAGACAACAGTTTTACAACTGACATATGGACGTCTGAGGCCCGTCCAGTAAGTCTGATTAGCTTGACGGTGCAATGGCTGGACGAGGATTGCAACATGCAAAAGACGACACTGCACTTGCAAAAGTTGTCTGGTTCACACACAGCAACAGCGGTCTGTGAGGCTTTCGAAACAATGTTTAGGCAGTGGAATATAAATAAGACAATGGTACACGTTGTCTTACGGGACAATGCATGTAATATGATCAAGGCTATGAATGAATGTGGACTCCCTAGCCTGGGCTGTATTACACATACGCTTCAGCTCGCTATGTTTTCAGTTCCATGCTTTTATAGCAAGAGAACACAATATTCTTGCAAAATCTGTCAAAATCCAGTAAAAAAGCCGGGAGCAAAGGGGGTTGCTTCAGTGAAAATGGCTGGGAGTGAATGAGTTAAAATGGCGCAGTGAGAAAACCTTCCAAGTCGCTTTCAATGTTTTGAGGATCGAGGAACGATGCAATTAAGAGACATGAGATGAACCCAATGTCTTCAGCATTTTCTGGGTTGTGCCGAGGGCCTCCTTCCGGTGCCTTCCAACAAAATATGTACTACACAATTTGGGTCAGTAAGAAGTTACCATTTAGCCTGTGAAGTTATGTCTTTAATTAATTTAGCTGGGGTTTTAAAAGTTGGTGTCACTACTGACTCACCAGCTTCGCCAGTACTCTGTCCTAGGCGGCAGCGAGGAACAAATGACCAAAATGTCAGTGACAGCCGAACAAAGGACAGATGCTTGCCAAATACTGAAGCTAGAGTTAATGAAAAATAACTGGTATAATTTTAATATATCATACTTTCAATATGTCACCAAAATTGACCTATAGCTTTATGCTCTGCTTTTATTCTCACAGCAGAGGTGTGGACTCGAGTCACGTGACTTGGACTCGAGTCACGTGACTTGGACTCGAGTCAGACTCAAGTCATGAATTTGACGGCTTTAGACTCGACTAGACAAAATGTTAAAAGTCTTGCAACTCAACTTGGACTTTAACAAAAATGACTTATGACTTCACTCGGACTTGAGCCCTTTGACTTGAAAACACTTGCTTCTTTCACTAAAACAAAAAGATTTAAATATATGTTAACGATGAAGTTCCGTCAGTGTGTGTGCGTGTATGTACGTGTGCGTGCTGGGCTGGCACAGCGCCGTGTGTCAGACATGTCAGGGAAGCTGCAAACACACGCCGCCGACGCTAAGGCAAACTTCAAAATAAAGCTAACCAAATAAGACATTGACACAAATGCAACAGCCTGACCGGATTTTACTTTGAAGTCTGCCTGCCTAGTGGCGTGAACGCCAGCTTGACTACTTCCCTTTGACAAGGCTTGCATTATCGACGTTTTTATTAAAATTACATATTTTCTACCACCATTATCATAATGCCACCCTGAAAGTATATTAAATAGCTATATATATCAGGACGCAAAGAAACCGCAAGTTCATTACGCCGTCATTGTATGATACGGTACAAGTATCCGGCATTCGTGGCTAGTAGCTAGCTGTTAGCTTTAGCATCTGCCTGGCTCGCACCAGTAGTTTGACAGCTGCTGCTTGGCTCGCTTTTCTTATTGTTTTCAATATTGTGGACCTATGCTACTTTGTAATCCACTCTCCATGTTTAAACGAAGGGAATGTGCCTTAAACTACATAGATGTATTTTTCATTATTAA
This sequence comes from Leptonotus elevatus, assembly GCF_054856555.1. Lineage (NCBI taxonomy): Eukaryota > Metazoa > Chordata > Actinopteri > Syngnathiformes > Syngnathidae > Leptonotus > Leptonotus elevatus. The sequence goes on from NC_141250.1 coordinate 1,366,974, forward strand.
AAATAAATAAATATAACTTTGCCATCTTGTTTCATTTTATAAAACACTAGCTTTAAAAAAAAAAGAAAGAAAGAAAAAAAAAAGGTCCAATGTGGCCACTTGGATTTTAGGAACATAACTTCAAGTGCATTACAAGTGCAATATAACATAAGGCAGGATATCTTGTTATTTTATACATGGACCATGTATAAAATAATTATGTATCGTTATATTGCACTTAAAGTTGTGTTCCTAAATCCTAACTGCCATATTAGACATTTTGAGTTTATATATATTTCATAAAATTTAATGGGCAAAAACATTTTATAAAATAAATTAAAACAAAGTTCTATTTATCTGATTTCATTTTATTAATTTTTTTGAAAAACATTCCGATCCGTGACTTTTGTGATCCGTTGCACCACTAGTTGTTTGGGTACAAAAACTATGAGGTGGTCAACAAAAAATTAATTGCAGTATGTCCAAGATACTTCAAATTTCGTTCAACATCTGAAGTTGCACAAAGAACAGTAAGTAAGCTAATGTCAGTTGTTTATTGGCTAATTATCGTTGCTAGCTGCGTAATTAAATAAGACTAAATTCAGAGGTAACACATTGCAAACACGGCAATCTGTTGCACCACTCTGGGTTCACTCCCTAAGTCCCTGACTCCTACTTTGATGGTCACCCGAAATAATATCATCTATGATGTTAAAATGACTCGAAAGGACTTGAAACTCAGTGTAGGACTCGTGAAACGCTTGAGACTTGTCAGTCTTGACTCGGGACTTGTCAGTCTTGACTTGGGTCTTCACTTGGGACTAAGACTTGAGACTTACTTGTGACTTGCAAAACAATGACTTACTCTCACCTCTGTCTCACAGTGAGCAATTCTCACACTCTGGTCATCCATATTTCTCTTAGACTATATTGCACAATGTATGTGCACCATCTATGCAACAAAAAGGAACAAGGCTACATTTATTTCACCAGTCCAATTCCCAATTAATTAATGGTTCCTGTTTTTGTTTGTCTTTGGCAGTTACATCGAGTCATTCTTCATCTCCCTGACCTCTATTGAGCAGGACCTTCAGTACAATCTGGTGTCCATCAATCTGAACCAATCACAAATCATTAAGCTACAAAACACCACAACTTTCAGGTACAGAGCATATAATTGAATAAGGGCTGGACAGACAAAAAAAGAAGAAGAAAAAAAGTTCCTGTTTGTAATTTAATGATGCAATTTAAATATGTGCAATTGTGGCACTAAATTACAAACCACTGAAACCAGCAGCTAAACGTCAGCCTAGATATTAGAAATTGTTGCCGTTTTCTGCCCTGTCTAATGCAGTGAGTGCAGTGATGTGAACAAAATCAATAAAACAATTTATTGTGTGGCAGGTCCAGTCATCTGACCCCATAAATCTGTGCAGGTTTTTCCTGTTCACTGTTCATTAAAGTATCTCTGTTTTGCATCCTTCTACGTTTAACTGGTTCATTTGCTTTTCTGTACAAAATGTTGCTGTGTTGCCTGGATTGACCAAGGTACAGTCCCCACAAGCAATGGAACAGCAATTCTTCTGTTTTTGTTGTGAACTGAAGACATTTTAGACATTATGATTGTGAGACAAAAGTTCAGAATTCCAACTTTTATTTCACCGTATATACATCTAGATGTATTAAACAACTCAGGACAGACCACATTCTCTTGCACCCACTTTTCAAGTAAGCAAAAGTATTTGATCATGTGACTGAGGGGTGTCCCTCGTTCCTCGGGTATTGGTTGCCTTTTAGATTGACTGCCTAATCAATAGATAGTGTTGGTTTTTGGTTGTGGGTTTCATCTGTGAAAAGAGCATTTTCTGTTAAGCGAGCAAGAAGACCAGAGAGCTGTTTATGCGAGAAAAGCTAACTATTTTGAAGCTGAGAGAAGAGGGGAAGTCAATTTGAACTATTACACAAACATTATGCATAGCCAATATACAACAATTTGGAAATTCCTGGGGGGGAACTATAACTATAGGTGTACAAATATTATTTATTTTAAGTTAATGTATTTTGCAATACTTTTGCTCACTTGAAAAGTGGGTTCAAACAAAAGGAGCTCTGTCGTTAGTTGTGTAACACACATCTAGATGTAAATACCATGTAATAAAAACTGGAATTCTGAACTTTTGTCTCATATCCATCATTTAATCTGAAACCCAAATGTCTTCAGTATATCCTACAACAAAAACAAAGGAATTGACCTTGCTATTTTAATAATTTATATGTCTGACTATCCCTCCTCCATTTTGACATGTTGACACGATCTTTCAGAGAAGCTGCGTGATTAAACGCATGAAAATAATGTCCTGATATGCGTTCCCTCTGCACACACACCCGACCTCTCTCTATGGTTTGTCACGTGAATGCAGGGACAGTGGGACATACACACGCACGCACGCACGCACGCACGCACGCACGCACGCACGCACGCACCCACACACACACACACCCACACACACACACACACACACACACACTTGTACTTGTCATGTTTTGGGTTCTGTTTTCCTTGTGTGTCTCCCTTGGTCTTGTTTTAGTGTCATCCTGCCCTTCCTCGTGTGAACCAATCAGTGCCCTCAACCACTTGGCAGCCTCAAGTCCCCGTGCCACGGCTGCCACGGCAGCCTCAAGTCCCCGTGCCACGGCTGCCACGGCAGCCTCAAGTCCCCGTGCCACGGCTGCCACGGCAGCCTCAAGTCCCCGTGCCACGGCTGCCACGGCAGCCTCAAGTCCCCGTGCCGGCTCGCCGCTGCCGCCCCGGGCATCCTTGCCTCGGTAGCTCTCGTGCAAAGTCTCTTCACCTCTTCCATGGCGGCTTGAAGTCCTTGGGTGTGGACAGGAGGTGCACGTCCCATTGCCGTCTTCTCCTTGTCTGGCGGCGCACGTTGTGGTCGCCCTTTGCTCCAGTGTGGCGTCCGGGGCGCCCTCCGGACCGGCGCCGCCGGGCTCCCCTCGTCTGGCGTCCGGGACGCCCCCCGCACTGGCCTTGATGGGTGTGCCAGGTTCCCGCCTCCGTGCCCCCCTCCGCCCGCCCTGTTTTTGGACTTTTTTTGTGTTAGGGACGTCTGGGAGCCGTCCCTCGAGGGAGGGGTTCTGTCATGTTTTGGGTTCTGTTTTCCTTGTGTGTCTCCCTTGGTCTTGTTTAAGTGTCATCCTGCCCTTCCTCGTGTGAACCAATCAGTGCCCTCAACCACTTGTGTCTTGCCCCAGGTGTGTCTTGTTGTGTCGTTAGTGTCTGTGTATTTAGTCTGCTGTCTCCCCTCTGTCTGTGTCGGTTCATTGTTTTTCCCCATGTCATGCTGCCCGTTTTTTGCCTTGTCTTTTCCCCATGTCATGCTGCTCATTTTTGCCTTGTTTTTTCCCCCATGTTTTGGTTCTAGTTTTGGTTTATCTTTTAATTTGGAAGATCGCCTTTTGTTTGAATAGAAATTAAAATTCCTTTTTTTTTTTTTGATTAAATCTCTGCCTCCTCGCCCTGTCTTCCCCCATTTGGGTCCTCAAGCTTCCCCTCCTTGACAGTACTTATAATTGTGAGGACATACATAGACATAATGCATTTCCTAGCCCCTTCACCTAACCCCAACAATCAAAAATGATTGCCTACCCCCATTCCTTACCCTAACCTCAACCATAACCCAATTCAAACCTTAACTCTAAAACCAAGTCTTGACCCTCAAAAAGAGGTCTTGAGTTGTAATGACAGGCCAAAATGTCCTCAATCTGTTGGTTAAAGATGTATTTTGGTCCTCACAATGTAGTATGTACAAGTACACACACACACACACACACACACACACACACACCCACACACACACACACACACACACACCCCCCCACACACACACACACACACACACACTAGCTCATAATTCCTAGTGGGGACATCTCATTGACATAATGCATTTCCTAGCCCCTTACCCTAACCTTAACCATCATAACTGATTGCCTAATCCCGACCCTGACCCTAACCCCAACCAAAACCCAAGGGGTATATGCCACAGAGGAGGCGAGACTTCCGTATGTCACACACCTACGCTATTTCCAGTTATTGTTTGCGACATTAGGGCACCTTCTGTGATCTTGATACTTTCCTATGTATGTGTACATTTATACAACAAGCTAATACACACGCAAAGAAGAAGATAAAGTACATATTGTACATGTATCTTATTTTGCCACAAAAAACAACTCAGCTATTGAATGATAACAAACAGGTCATATTCAGTACATTGCCATGTTATTATACAGTGTATTATGTGATACTAACTGCCTATGCTTTGCTCACTTACATTGTTTATTTTAATATTCTTTAAAAGGAACCCCGACTGTCATTACAAGTTTGCTCTATATTATTTATTTGGTTGTTACTAACATAACTATAAGATACATTTTTCAAAAATCATTTCCAGTTTAATACAATTTGTATAAACTTTATTTGGATGTACGCCGCCATTATTATTTACGTCGCAATGCATTCAGTGCGTAGTGACGTAGGATGGCGGCAGGCTCTCTGCCGAGCAATGTGAAACACCAATAAAGAAAGCAAGTCAAGCCTCGTAGCGTTCCTAAAGAAACAACATGCGATCGGGAGTCACCCTCCCCCACGCCGTCACCAGACACATTCAAGAGTTTTGATCATCCCTTTAAGAACACTACGGAGGTTTACATTGCTTTCTTTATAAGCGTTTCATATTGCTCTGCAGAGAGCAAGCCGCTATTTTACATCACTACGCACTGAATGCGTTGCGACCTCAATAACAATGGCGGCGTACATCCAAAAAAAGTTTGTAAAAAAAATTATTAAACTGGAAATGATTCTTGAAAAATTAATCACATAGTTATGTTGGTAACAACCAAATAAATAATATAGAGCAAACTTGTCAATACATTCGAGATTTCTTTTAACGTTTAAACTGTTATGTCAGTGTCCTGTTGCCTGATTTTTGTTTTGCACTTGTCTAACTTGCTTGTATTTTGTCACCGCAGTAAAGCCCAATGCAGCTCAGGAAAGGTGACAACGCTGAAATGTCTGGGTGAGATACTGTACACACATACTAGGGATCTAACGATATCCAAATGTCATGATAAAATATCACGATATGAACTTCATGATACGATAATTATTACAATATTGTGGAGAGGTTGGCAAAGCATAACTGTATAAAAACTCAAGATATTGTAAAAATACATATTTATGTTTACTATGGTTCATGTCTTGTGTTTTGTTATTGTTTGCTTTTTGGATCTAGGTTGTACTTTACTATCTTTTCTGTGGATTTATAATGATGAGCTCTCTCAGTATTTATTTTTATATTATTATTATGGAGTGGTTCATTATTAGTTACTTTTGTTATCCTCAGCAATATATCTATATATTTTTTTCATTAAACTAAGAAAATATGGAGAAGGGAGGGGATTTAATAAGTGTTGCAACTTCTTCCCACTCCCTTTTGAACATGGAAAATCGTTGTTAAGTGCGCTTTGTTGAATTTTGCTTGTTTTGTAGCTATTTTATTTTGTTGTATGTTTATTACTGTTATTGTTTTTTTTTTTTTACTCTTTTTCATGTTCAAATAAACTCAAAAAAAATAAAAATAAATAAATAAGGCTCATGTTAAAAGAAAAAAGCACAATATTGTGTTTTTGTACATAATCTTCTTTCCGCCAAAGACAGGCACACACAGAAAGCCAGAAAGTGTCATTTGAGTAGAAATGAAATCACAAACCAGTTTGCGGTACGATAATGATATAAATTATACAAAGCAGGCAAATGAAATGCATTTTCAATTCATATATCACTTAAAGAATGCAAAACTTACAGGCTTTATGTCAATAAAGGCTGACTGGGCCGTGGCTTTCTGTTTACCCTGTAAACTCCCTGTGGAACAGGGTGGGTGGCAGCCAGAGAACCAGTACCCCGTTGACAGTAAGGCAATAATATCCGATCATTATGGCATGGTTGGCACCTAAAATTACTTGGTGTACCTGTGGTGCTCAGAAGGAAAAACTTACATTGCTTTTAAGAGAAACTGCATCTAAATATGTTTTTGTTTCGCTGGTTGTATTAAAGCAAGCTTAAACAGGTCGAGGAAATTGTGGAGACAACATGCGCACAGCCACTGTTTGTGCAACTTTAAGACCTCATCAATATTACAAAAGAAAACATTTACTTTAGCAAATGAAATGGACAATTTAGAGTATTCAATAATAAACCATAATCAGCAAAAACTACTGTAATAGTCAAGCTACAAATTTGGAAAAGAAAAAAAAACAAATTTTGTGACCCAAAAGTCATACATGTTTTGTATGGAGGTAAATATGGTGCAAAACTAACTTGTAAAAAAATTTTGTACCTGTAGAAAAAAGTCAAAATTTGTATCTGTAAAAGTCGTGATTTGTACCTGAAAAAAAAATTGTATCTGTAAAAAAAAATTTTATCTGTAAAAAAATTAATGTGTATGTGTAAAACAAATTTGTATCTGTAAAAAAAAAATGTGTACCTGTAAAAGTCATGATTTGTGCCTGTACAAATTCTTTTTTGTATCTGTACAAAAAGTGTAAATTTGTATCTGTAAAAGTTGTGATTTGTACCTGTAGAAATGACAACTTGTAGTCAAAGAAGTCGCCACTAGGAGTCACAAGTGGTTTTTCTGCTGCTGTCCAGTGACGTGAGTTTTGCACCATTTATGTCGCTACAAAAGGTGCAAAACTGATTCGTACTTGTAGAGCGCCCTGATTTGTACTCGTAGAAGAAGAGGGCGGGCTCTGGAGGATTTGGGCGGGCTAAAGCTCAACCTCATTGTTTGAGCGAACGACCGTGGGTTGAACTCAAATGACGCCCATGCACAAGTCCGCAATTCTAAACAAACAGAGTAGCCATACCAGTTCACGTGTCATTTTAGAAGAAGAGGACGTCCCAGGCGTGAAAATTTCAACATGGTTCAATATACGAACACTGTGTGGAACAGCTTAAACGTTGGTTGACATGCAGAGCACTCCAAGTGGGCAGAAAGAAAGAAGTTTTAGTATGAAGGTAAGATTTATTATACGAACATAGCTCGTAATCCGGTGCTAGCTAGCTAGCTAGCTCATCTCATGTTGTTGTCACGAAAACTGATTTGAAGCCTACCAGTGTAAACATACGATCAATAGCTTGTACCTATAAAAAAAATATAATAAAATAAAAAAGTGGACAATACTCAGCTACTTGTATTTGACTAACATTATATTCAAGCAGCTGTACTCTTACTATCATAATAAAATGAAAACAAAACGTTTTTACTGTGAGTGGTTCTTTAAGCCGCTACAGGTATTTTAACCTCAACCCTTTATCCTCTGTATTTAATCATTTTATTTTAAATATTACAATTTATTGATAAATGTCAGTATTTTTGCAATGTATGCTTTGCAAACAGTTAAAATAAAAGGCTCTTACACTTTTAAACATACACATTTGCTTTCAACACTGAAGCCAAATAAAAATAATGCAAATGGGAATGTTTATGAACAATGTCTGTGTCTATCAGTAATACCACTATTTCTGATATTAAGATGTGACAAAATCTTCATTTTTTTTCTGGCTAACAAGATAAAGCTAAACATTTAACTGATTATGTATAATGTCAATGGCTGTGTTTTGATAATGACCCAGCTAGGAAGCTATGATTATTTTTTATTGTATGAATATGCTGACCCAACCATTCTGTTCGCACAGATGCCAGCATGCAGTCAATCAAAGCTTCTTCTTGATCCATCTCTAGACGGTGGCACATGGTGTGACATCAAACCTGCTTCAAAGTGGCTGTGAAGTCCAACAAATGAGAATCCTTGATACACTGGTTACTGTTCTGAGAGAATTTCACTGCAAACACCTTTGGGAAAGTGAAGAAATTATGCTTTCTAAATGTCTTTCAATTTTGAGTTTGAAATCTTGCAGGAGTACAATTTAATCCATATTGAGAGTTATTTGAAATAGTCAGATCAAATAACATGTATCATTCAATAAACAAGATTGTGCATCATTTGAAATGTTTTATTTGATGTCCAGAAGAGCCGTTTCTGCATCCATCCAAGACGAGAACAGTATTCTTCTCACTAACAGAACAAAAGTTATTGATGGAGCTGTATGAGGAATTCAAGACTCATCAAAAAAGGCAATACTGCTGCTATCACTAAGACGAGGGAAATATCATTGGCAAAAAAAAAAAGAAAAGCCGACAGACTAAATATATAAGTTATAATTGTTTCATGTTAGATGTGTATTTCACATTAATCGTGTTATTAATTATTGATTTAATGTAAAGCACTTCGAATTGACCTACATATTCATTCTTCACTGTTACATCTCAACAGTAACCAAAAGCGATCATGGCAACAAGTCGGCAAGTAGCCTATAACAATATATATAAAAAATAAGACTAAATAGGTGTTGAGCTGTAAATATATGTTGCCCATTATTGTAGCCACCAGAAAAAAAGACTAAGACCACTGCCTGCTACATTCACATCAGCAGAAGATCTGCAAAATAATTTTCCATAATCCGGCTTGATGGAACACCCCCAGGTGTCATCTCCTGTCTCTTGGCTGCTTGCTGATGGAGTGGGTCATCCTTTTCACTGATGCTTCAGCAGTGTCTGCAGCAGTTGTCTCCACCTTTTGAGCAAGATTTTGAAACTTATGAGATTCTCATTTAATGAAAAATAAATAAACTAACATTTGACCTAGTTACTTTTGTTAAAGTAGCTAGGTGACAGTGACACTGCTCACATCTTAGTGATACAGATAGACTAGCATTTCAAAAGCAGAATAGCCAATATTTAAATAAGAGTAATGTTACATTGGAAAATTTAACTCAAGTAGAAATTAAAAGCGCAGAAAAAATACTTGCACAAATATTTGAGTACTGTGAGTGATGAGTAAACTAAGAGTGTAAGAGCCTTTTTTTAAAAAAACTGTTTGCAAAGCATACATTGCAAAATACTGACATTTATCAATAAATTGTAATATTTAAAATAAAATTATCTACAATTCGGCACACATTTAAGCGCTGCATGCTTAGTATTGTTGGAAAACAATTCTTTGTTTTCCCGTGTTCATAATGTTGATTATCAAAATCAGACAATGAGATCGGTGAAATCAGGATTTATTTTCATAAGCTTATGGACAGACAAGGTAGCAGCCGAACTCCGCCATGTTCTACCCCATCTGTTACGCCCCTCCCACGAACAAGTCACTAATATCCTTCAGTGACTCTACAAACCCCTCCCCGTCTTCTTCCACCAATCCTCAGCCCTTCCTCTCCGTCTCAGACCGTCACATGATACATCAATACACATCGCCAAATGCTCCCCCTCAGTCACAAGATAAAGATTAACGTTTTCAGAGCCAGACGGGATGGCACCAAAAAACGCCCTCCCCTGCTCAACCGGTTGTAAAATACAAAGGAATCTAATTAACACATACGCTTCACCCCCTCACATCAACTTGAATTCTCACACAGAGCCATACTGAGTAAATTAAAGCAGTTATGCCCAATTCTAAATAGTAATAAAATAAATCAAACAGTTATAATTAAATTGATTCACTTCAGTATGCATATTTGTTCACTTACAAACGATACTTGAACAAGAAAGAACTGCAAGGAAACAAGAGTGGAGTTGTCTGCTAGTTCCATTATGATCAATTTCTTCCGGTTTTCTGACTTCTTCTTCTTTTACTACTATTTCTACACATGCAAATAACATTAACCACTAGGTGGTGCACCAACACAATTTAACCATTAGGTGGTGCACTGACACAATTTACAAATTGAAAACGGTAGATATAACACTCCCCGCCTGGGATTATAAAATCCCACTTTCAAATCACTAAACAGTAGAACATTCAGAAGACAAGAGCAAGACCAATTCTGTGATAGGGCGAAGAAATGTTTTTGTATGTCCTTTTTGAGAAGTGGTTACTTCATCTTTCTGACAAGTCCGTCTTGGCATGGGAAAGTCTTGGTAATGATAGCATTGGCCACGCATTCCTCTTCACTGGAGTTTCTTTAAGCAGAACGATGTCTCCCTCTTTGAGATTAGGTTTTTCGTCTTGCCACTTGTGTCGAATCTGAAGCGTATTCAGATATTCATGCCTCCATTTAGACCAGAAGGTCTTGGCCAAAACCTGTACTCTTTTCCACTGTTCCTTTAACAGTCTCCCATTGATGAAATCATCAGGAGGAGGTGGCACGGGCGCTGTCTTCATAGGAAGCAACTTTGAAGGTGTGAGGATAGGAGGCAAGTCGGGGTCTGACGACACTGGAATAAGAGGACGCGTATTCATAATGGCAGAAACTTCAGCCATAAACATAGACAGTAGTTCATGGGTTAACTGTGCCTTTCTACAGTCTTGAAACATGGAGTCGAGGATGCGCCTGGCAACCCAATCATTTGCTCCCAGGCCCCACCCATATGAGATGCGTGGGGCGTATTGAAAATCCATGTGCAGTTTTGTTCACTTAGATATTTCCCAACATCTTTGAGACTTTCCTCATCCATCCTCAGTTCTCGGGACGCGCCAACAAAGTTAGTGCCGCAGTCAGATCGTATTTGTTAGGCTGGACCCCTAATTGCAAATAGACGTCTCAGAGCATTAATGAAAATGTCAGTGCTCATTGCCTCAAATAATTAAATATGGACTGCTCTTGTGGACATACATGAGAACATTACAGCCCATCTTTTAGAGTTAGCTTGTCCTCCTCTTGTGCGACGTGAAACGATATCCCATGGACCGAACACATCAATGCCTAAGTAGGTAAAGGGAGGGGTCACTTGCATTCAGTCAGGTGGTAAGTTTCCCATTTGTTGACATTCAGTTTTTCCTCGTAGTTTCCTGCAAATTACACATTTGAATAGTAGTGCATTGATGCTTAGTTTCCCCCCAACTATCCAGAACCCTGCAGCCCTAATAGCACCTTCAGTGAAATGCCTTCCTTGGTGTTTTACAGTCTCATGGTAGTGGCGTATAAGGAGGGTTGCCAGGTGGTGTCGAAAAGGAATGATGAGGGGGTTTGTGATGTCAATGCCTAGCTCAGATTGTATGATTCGGCCCCCAACTCTGAGTCCATTGTCGTCAAGCACAGGATGCAATTTCCAAAGGGTACTTGAGAGAGGAATCTTGGACTTACTCTGTATGCATTCAATTTCCTCTTGGTAGAACTCACTTTGCACACTCTTTATGATGCACACTTTAGCCTTTAGGAGGTCGTCTTCTGTAGGTCGACAAAGGTGCCAACCATGACAGCTGGGATTTTTGTTGGAGTGAGTAAAGGTGCAGGCAATATGAATCAAGAAAGATATTGCTCTGATGAGAATACGGTACTTAGAATCGTTCAAAGCGTTTGACACTTGTTTTTTCTTTCACAACATTTGTCGCCACTGCTGGACGTACCTCGCAATCCCGAACAGGGTCAATGAGGTCGAATGTGGCTGGGGACCAAATCCAGGAGGTGGAGTTAGTGAGGAAAGTTGGTCCTACTAACCATGTTGTGTTGCTCAGTAGTGCTGCTGGTACAGACCGGGACCCATGGTCTGCCGGGTTAAGTTCGGAAGGGACATACTTCCACTGGTTAGAGTTTGCTGACTGAAGGATGTATTGGACTCGATTATAAACATACACATAGAATCTGCGAGACTTGTTGTATAAGTAGCCTAGATGTCAAACGTAATGTCCATTTCTGCTAGGATAAATTCTGCAACCTCGATAGCTAGCACTGCAGCGCATAACTCAAGTCTTGGAATGGTGAGACCGGCTTTGTGTGCTAACTTTGATTTTCCATAAATTCAAGAAAGTGTGTTTTCATTTGAGGTCGCTTTTCAATAGTGCGCTTGAGTGACATGAGTCGGTCATAAGCCATTTGTCTGTTATTAGGCAGCCGTTGCCGTGGCGAGCGAAATGGTAAGGGAGTGTTAGAGTATACAATATTAAGTATTGTACTCTTTGCGTGTTCAATTAACTGAATGGTGAGATTATGTTGAAGAAGTTCCTTTGCAAAGGTAAATAATTACCAGAAGCTTCTGATCACACAAATGAAGTCACCCAAGCAGTGCTCTGTTCAAATGTGTGTCTTCTCTTCTTCCGGAAGCGCATTCAGGACAAACCATTCTATATCCGGGTCGAAACCGCCTCCATTTTGTTTGTAGTTTTTGATGTTTACTTTCGGTTTCAACACAGTGACGTCTCACTTTTAGTATTAATAGTTCAATATGTTAACACATATGGCCACACACAGACAGACATAAGAATTACGTGACCTCTCGTTTATACACAGCGGTTACCCAATCCCGCTGAGCTAAACTGTTCTCCATATATTGCAAAATTTCTGCAAGGCGCTTATTTTTTAAAGGAATTGTCACGTACCATCGAATTCAACCGTGGAACAAAAGGAATTCAAACGGGAATCCTAACCTAAAAAAACTACATATTGTAGAAGCGCCAACAAAATAAAACAAAAGTTACACGTAATCTCTCGATTGCAAATACAGTGATACAAAATCCAATCATCGCTGTAATCAACCTGGACCCCTCAATACTGTTCAATTTCAAACAGGCGCTTTTTCAAATAAAAGACATATTACGTGATAGGACGTTTTCACCAAGAGCCATGAACAATTATGATAGTAGTCCTCAAATCGGCCAAAACTGCCAAAAAAGACAGAAGCGCATACCATAATCTTCAATATATATTATGGTCTAAGGATTCTTCATAGCGTTGACGAGAAACAAAACAAATCAAAAAATTAACCGCTATTTCTTCCTGTACAAAAAAAGCTTCATCACTTCGAGTCTGCATCACGTCACCTTCAAATGCACCACTCCACGACGTGTTTAGTTCAATATCGTCGGAATTATCAACTCTCTAACGACATCAAACTATAACTTGTTCACACAGATCTCATTTAAAATTTAGACAATTTGGAAGACGAAAAACCAGCTGCAGCGGACCAGACAGACACAACCTCTCTACGTGGATAACAGTCTCCACTTACCGTACTTTATTTATTTAGGCCTAGAAGTTCCGCCCGTCCTTGAACGCCGCAGCTTGTTCCACGTCAGAATAACACCATCCGTTTGGTTCAACGGAGGAGACCATTCGTTATAATTCAGCGTCGGCGGTCACCATTTGTTAGAGTATGCAATATTAAGTATTGTACTCTTTGCGTGTTCAATTAACTGAATGGTGAGATTCTGTTGAAGAAGTTCCTTTGCAAAGGTAAATAATTACCAGAAGCTTCTGATCACACAAATGAAGTCACCCAAGCAGTGCTCTGTTCAAATGTGTGTCTTCTCTCCAGCCCACATCATTATTTATTCACAAAGAGGGTTCATAAAAAAGTCAGCCCACAACACACCTGGTTACAACTGAATGAATACAAGAGAATCCGTTCCCATGGGTATAAATCAGATTAGAAAAAATACAATAATAATAAGCCTGACTCCCTTCCGACACAGCAGAATCCCGGCCCTCCCATTAGATAACGAATGAATGTTTGAACTCGTTGCCCTTCCTCATGAAAGTAACACAGACAAGAATACAATTCATTGAGCCTACACTGAGTCAACTAAATCCAAAACGGCTAAAATATAAATTAAAACTAAAAAACAATGTTAATAACTCATCAGGAGCAACCCAGCTATTGATCTGCATAATGTCTCTTAGACTTTGATCTGATTTTCGCATGTCTCAAGATGACTTGCGCGACCGTTTTCCAAGATGAAGGTTTTGTAACTTTACATGTGAAGGTTTGTGTGCCCCATCAAGACAAACATCACGACGACTACCCATCCTAAATCGAGCCTTTGAGCGAATGGGGCATCACCTGGGCTGTGACTGTGTTCTCTGACTTTATGAACTCTCAGGACATCCCTGCTGAGCAAAAGCAGTATGTCTGCATTGGTATCTAATGATGGGATCATTTTGCAAACACGCTGCAGGTGGGCGTCATGGTGACCGACTTCTGGGGTAGGTATCTCTGAGCGGTTATTAGGAATGTCATTACATTCGATGAGTGTCGGTAAGGGTAAACTTAACTTTTCATTGACTGACTCGACGACGAATAGTTTTTAGTGTCTAGGGATGGCTCTCACCTTTAATCCGAAACATATCGAGGAACTGAGAGCGTGCAAGTGAGCGGTTGCTCTGCTCATCTAGAATGGCATGCATTCTCTTTGTTTGTTGTTTGGGACTAGCTGGGTACACAAGTATTATTTTTGAACATTCCTTCGTGCTCACCCCTTCTTCACATGCCTCGGTGCACCTAGACGTAACTTCTTCAGTGTCCGCTTTGACATCCTTCCCGCCATGCTCTGTGAGGGGAGGGAATGTTTCCAACTGCCATGGTGATGAACCTGGGTGGAGGGCAGAAATGTGGCTATTACTGTCGCACTCTATGCATGTGCTTTCTGTAGTACAGTTCTTGGCGAGATGACCAGTGTAGTTGCAGCAGCGGAAACAAATGTTATATTCCCTGAGGATTTGTTTGTGCTCGTCCAGACTTTTTGTTCTGAATCCTCTACAGTGTTTCAGGGGGTGAGGCTTGTTGTGAATAGGACAGTGTTTACTGACGTTCACTGCTTCTTGTTTTTCTAATGCCGATATTTGTGTTTTGTGGACAAATATAGGAAGTTTGGAATATTTGTCGGGTCCTTGTTTCCTCTCTAATGGTGCTGGTTGATTGAGAGCTGTACAGTTTGAAGCTAGGGTCGGTTCTTGTTTTGGCTTCGTTGTGAACAAAGTTGGCAAACACTGGAAAGAGAGGGAAGATGACACCATATTCTTGTTTGTATTTGGAACCATAAGTCATCCATTTCTCCTGTATACCGTAAGGGTTTTTTTCCACGATTGGTTGAATCCCTCTTGAGGTATCTAGATAGGTAAGAACCCATCTTGCTGGGCAGCCTCTAATTCTAACAACAGGTTGGCTAAGTGACGAAGTTTGTAGGTCTCTTTGGCTGCAATTTTGGGGTAACTTTCAACTTTGCTGAATAAAGCCTGCTCTATAGCTTCTGGTTAGCTATATATTTCTTCAAGTCTCTCCCAGGCCATATTTATACCAGCTTCGGGGCACCTGATGTTGACTGCCTTGATCTGCTTTACCTGTTTAGCTGAGTTTTCACCAAGGTAGCGTACTAATAAATCAATTTTTTTCCCCTGCTTACAGGTCTAAACCTGCTATAGCGCTTTTGAAGGAAGATTTCCATGCCCAGTAGCTCATGGGCTGGTCATCGAAGCTGAAAAGGCCTGTAGTTATGAGCTGACTGCGTGCTAGGTATTTGGCAAGGTCATAAGTTGGTTGAGTTATGACACAATCAGTGTGCAGGTGTTTTGCAGTGTCAGGAACTGGAGTCGGAAATGGAGATCGTTTGCAGCTGACAGCCTGTTGGAAATGATGTTTATTATTATAAGTTGCTCTATCTAATTTATTCTCTTGTTTTGCAGCAATTATTTTAGGATGGCGTTCTAGACAATTTCCTTCTGTACCTACTTGTATTGGTTCATCTGTTTCACGAACAGATGCTTGTAAGACATATTGACGGGTGCGTTGTCCTTGGTTCTCTTTGAAAGAGTGTTCATAAATTATGCTGCGTGCTTCATAACCTAATTCAAGCAGCCCAACTTCCAAAGACGTTGCTTCTCCTACTGCAGCTTCTTTTTCTTGTTCTGCCCTGAGTGCATCAAGGGTAGCTTGTAGACGTGCTTGTTCAACCTTTATTTCTATTTCTTTCTTTGCGTATGAGGTTCTAGCTTGAGCTGCTTCAGCCTTCGCTTTGGTTCTTAATAACTCCATGCTTGCTCTTGAGCTTACAGTTGATGATGATTTCTTTGAAACAACTGAGATGTTGTCAATTATTGTGGACTTTCTTTCAGACATTTTGGGTTCATATGTCGAAGAGCTATACTACTGTGTAGGCTTCGAGTGCCTGTCTGCACTTTACTTAGCTCTTGAGAGACTGCAGGGCTCCACGTGAGGTCTTCTTCAGCTCTGTTGCTTGTTGTGGTGCCGTCTTTTCGCTAACAAGGTCTTGCTAGTCGAAGCAGCTAAACATTTATAAACAAACTCCAGAGTCCAGGTTTGCAGTGAAGTTGTCTATTTATATTGTGAAACTGCAACAAGAAACATACAATACAATTAACATTTGCACTACATACATATAAATGATCATAAGACAGCAAACGTAATTAGCATATGCTAACAATTAGCAAGCGCGATTAGCATTAGCATTTTAAGTTGACAAACGTCTACAATTCGGCACACATTTAAGCGCTGCATGCTTAGTATGCATAGTTATTCACTTCCAGACGATGCTTGATCAAGAAAGAACTACAAGGAAACAAAAGTGGAGTTGTCTGCTAGTTCCATAAAGATCAATTACTTCTGGTTTCTGACTTCTTCTTTTGCTTCTATTTCTACACATGCAAATAACATTAACCACTAAGTGGTGCACCAACACAACTTAACCATTAGGTGGTGCACTGACAACTTTCAAACTGAAAACTGTAGACATAAAAATCTCATTTAATGCGGTTTTCAAAAAGGAGGTAAATGACAAACATGGCAACAAAGTGTGCTCCCGTCGGTGTTCCAGCTTATTGGTGGGGTCAGGTGATTTGATGTATTGTTGCTTAAGTGACTCCTCGTCTCCTCCCTTGACTTTGCTCTGCTAATGTGGCTCTTGTATATATATATATATATATATATATATATATATATATATATATATATATATATATATATATATATATATATATATATATATATATAAATAGTATCACTACTGTAGATGTTCACATTCTCTTCATTCAGTTTCATATTAGCTGTGGCATACATCTCTTTGTTTTAGA
Organism: Leptonotus elevatus; assembly: GCF_054856555.1. Classification (NCBI taxonomy): domain Eukaryota; kingdom Metazoa; phylum Chordata; class Actinopteri; order Syngnathiformes; family Syngnathidae; genus Leptonotus; species Leptonotus elevatus. The sequence continues at coordinate 1,383,886 of NC_141250.1, forward strand.
CTCAGAGCAAGTAACATTGAGCTTCCCCAGAGAGTCAAATCTACAACTCTTTATTGTATATCATTTATCTATCTGTATAAAATGCTTATAGGCATTTACACATTTTGGATTTAAAAAATACTCACCCCCCAAAAAAACGTCTTTAAATTCAGACAGCTGCCACTTGTTCAAAATAGCCTGTCTATGACCAAATTATCCATGGAGCCTGGAGGGCTGGCAACAGAAACGAGATGGCAAAAAAACAAAAAAATTGCGTTAAGTATAAATCAAATCTAATGTTTGTATAGGAGGATCCTGTGTGACGTATTGTTTGTTTTGCACGTTGCATCACGGGAAACTGTGTGGCAAGAAACAAAGTGTTTTACATGAAGTTAGATGATTTTGCACATTTGGAGGAGGATCAAGTGAAGCAGATGGTTCATTCTTGTTGTGCCATCGATTGTACAGCCCATCGGGAGCCTAATAAAAAGTTTTTATCGCATTCCCACCAAAAGGAGCCGCGAAAAAGGAACGAAATGGCTGCGAGCCGGAAGGGTTTAATTTGACGCTCAAAGCCTAGATTCCGGCTGATGCTGACGGCTTTGTGAGGTGCTTTTGAAGTGACGTACTTCCACAAACTTAACTTCGGCGCCACAAAGAACACTTCAATAAACAATAATTACCCAGCTTTGCACAAGGCTTTGTATTAAACAAGAGTAAAAGTCCCCAAAGCGTGGCCAGTAAACAGATAAGTCGGACCAAATTTTGTCATCATCCAACGTCTCATATGGGCTTTTAATAGAGTCCATTTTGCCCCCAATACATCTCCGTAAACTGCCGTTAAAGTGCTTGAATAGCGGTGATTTCGCTCGCTAACTTTCTTCGTGTATGCTGTGTCTATACAGCCAGCCATGTTTTCTGCCACACAGCCATCGCGCATGCGCTAAAAAAAATGTCAACAAAAGATCCTCCTTTTGACCTTTTGCACATGATGTCACCGCCTCTACCGGGACGCTAGACGGCAAAAGAACCACTTGCCTGTATGGTAACCATTGAATCTCGTACAGCGTAAAGTCCTTCATCTAATCAACTATCTCATAAAATGGTCATATCTTGCTGTGCAGTCGGTTGTACAGATAGACAAGGGAGTAAACCAAATATTGCTTTTTTTATCGCATACCTACTAATGAAGACAAAAGATGTCGATGGATAGCAGGAATCAACAGAAAGGACTGGCAGCCCACAAGGTATTCACGGATTTGTAGCAATCATTATTTGCAAGGTTAGTAAATAAATATTTATCCATTTTACTAGTAAACGTACACTCTAAAAACAGAGGTGTCGAATGACGTGTTTCAAATCACATTAAGGAGCCAGATAGTTAGCATCCACTCCAACTGCACGTAGACACATCTTAGTTTTAAAATGTATCTTCTTCAAAACTATTAAGTGCATTTGACCGTTTAATAATGGGGGATTTCGTCTTTGTACTTGGTGTTTTTTCACTCTGGAGCCGGCCGGAATCAAATTCATGAAATGACTGCATAGCTTGCCACTACTAGTCTTTTTTCCCCATGCTGGTCAATGTAACATCATCACAGCGTTTCAATACATAACGGAATTTGTCAAAATAAGTGAGTTAACATAATCAACAAGTGTGCCCTGTATTTGGCACCATCCATCTTTCCTTCTACTCATACTATCTTCCCTATCCCTGCAAAAGACAATCATCCCCAAAGCATGATGCTCCCACCATCATGTTTGACAGTGGGAATGGTGTGTTGAGACTGATGTACAGTGTTGTTCTTACTCTAAACATTGAGTTTGTAATGTAGGCTAACAATTTCAATTTTGGTCTCATCTAACAAGAGCACCTTCTTCCACTTGTCAGCGGTGTCTCCCACATGGCTACTGGCAAACTGCAGACGTGACTTCTTGTGGCTCACTTTTAGAAATGGCTTTCTTCTTGCCACCCTTTCATACATGCCAGATTTGTGCAGTACTCAGCTGATGGTTGTTCTATAGACAGATTCCCCTACCTCTGCTGTGGATATTTGCAGTTCATTTAGAGTGATCAAAAGCCTCTTGGTTACTCCTTCTTTGGTTGGAAACTTTGGACGGACAGCCTTGTCTTGTAGATTTGAGGTAAGGTTGTCTGGTACGTCATCCATTTATGAATGATTGATTGAACAGTACTCTGTGATATTCAAAGCTTTTGAAATCTTTTTATATCCTTCTCCTGCTTTAAATCTGTCCACAACGTTGTCCCTGACCAGCTGGGTGTGTCCTTTAGTCTTCATAATACTGACTAAAGATTAAGATTGTGGTTCACAAATGCTTTCCATCTAGCCAAGCTTAGCTGGAGCTGTTTTGGAAGGAGGACTGGGCAAACATTTCAGCCTCACGACGTGTAAAACTGATAGACATACCCCAAAAGACTAGAAGCTGTAATTGCAACAAAAAGGTGTTCGACAAAGTATTAATTCAGGGGGGCTGAGTACTTTTGCACACCCTACTTTTAAGTTCTTTACTTACTTACTTACTTACTTACAAGTTTGAAATAAGATATACACTTTGTTTCACTTCATGATTGTGTGCTACTTTGTGTTTAACTTTTACATACAATTTCAATGAAATATATTTGTTTGTGGCCGTATCGTGCCAAAATGTTGAAAAACTCAAGGGGTATGAATACTTTTTCAAGCTGCTGTAGCTGACATCCACAATTATTTCCACAGATTGTGGCTCCAGACCTAAGTACTTGACTCGCATTGTTGGAGGAAACATCTCCCAGCCAGGCCAGTTTCCCTGGCAGGTTAGCCTCCATTTCAGCAGTGAACACCTCTGTGGAGGCTCTATCATAACATCACGGTGGATTCTCACAGCAGCACACTGTGTGTTTGGGTAAGTCATACATGCTTTTAGCTGTTTTGGACAAATGTATTAAACTTTCTCCTGAAGGTAGTTCTTCAACAATGTAGTATGTTGTAAAGATGCTTGAGGTAGCAGAACTCATAACCCAGGGCTATTTAATTAGAGGCCCGCGGACCACATGCGCCCCAGAATCATTCCCTGAGTAGCCCAGCCTCTGATCCAGCTCACCTTAATTGAACTGCATTCAAAAGATGCAGAGGGTATCTCAGTTTGCAAGATATCAGAAATTCCTACAGTGTTTCAGACAATGAATGCAACACCCCCGTAGCCTAGCAACATAGCCTACCCACATTGTTCAATGTTGTTTTGAAGCTTGGCTAGCGGTGCTAACACGAGTAGCACAAATATAACTGGGAAAAAACATCCCTTTCAACTTTGAAACGTAAAATTGACAATAAAAACAGTTTTTTGAACCCTCGAACATTCGCAGGTTGAAATTCTACCTACAGACGTGTTTGAAAGTGAAGCGCTGTTGAATGAATGCTGTTGAATGAATTCAATGTCATGTCCATAGCAGTAGGTGTGTCCATGGACAGAACTGATACTGCACAATTGTGCTTATTTGTCCGTTTTCTTGACGGCATATGCTTCCGAGAGGAATTTCTTGGCTTATTGCCCTTAGAAAGACACAACTGGCAAGGTGATCTTTGAGAAGATTTCAACATTCCTTTGTTTGGTTATGGAGCGCGTGTGCATGCTGTTGTGACAGGTCAGAATCTATCTATAGAAGGTTTAAGTAAGTGGATGGGCAACACGGTGCTCTGCTGTTGCACCCCTAATGACGTCCTTACACTCTATCGTGCAACAGTGTTGTGTGCAAAACTTAACGGGAACACACTTAAATGCACTTTGTAATTTTCCAAGTTCAGACCCAACAGAATCAAATGTAATTTGTGTTTTTATGTTTTTATGCACAGCTGAGTGGCCTAGTGGTAGAGTGTCCATCCTGAGTTGGAGGTTGTAAATTGAGTCCCCAGCCGGGTCATATCAAAGACAAAGACTATAAAAACTTTTTTTTTAATAATTTGCCTCCCTGCTTGACACTCAGCATTAAGGGTTGGAATTAGGGGGGTATGCTACATTCACACCAAAACCGAAAAGGCGATCTGGAATGCTACTTTTGCTAGCATTTCACTGCGTAGAATTTTTGGGAACGATTGTTGCTCATTCTTGCATTCGTGCACACCGAAGAGGAAGAGGCGTGTCGCTTGGTGAACGACTGTAGAGTACTTTAACGAGTCAACAAAAAGAGAGCCCCTCCGACTACTTCTACTTCTTTCCTGGGACTAAACAATCGGGGCACTATTTTCTCCAGCAGTGCCTTTTTTGAGGTACGTGAGAGCACTTCCGCTTTTTTAGTGGCAATCCGGAGGCCGGCAGTTTGGCATGGATGATTAACACTGCTGCTACCTTTGGTACAGTTCAACGGCAAGTAAATACACTTGCTAGCACTTGTATGCTACTTCCTTGCTCACCCTTCGGTCCCGGCTGACCGTGTTGTTGCACTCGGGGTGACAACAGACAGGATGATGTGTGTGATGTAGCACGTACTCGAAGCCGATTGGCTACCGCGAGGCGAAATGCGGAAAAAGTAAAAAAATGTCAACTTTGGCGAACATGCGAGTGTGCGGATTTTTGTCACGAATGTGTGGATTTTCCTGCGCCGCACTGTGTCCCAGCGCTCCAAACACGGCCACCGCACTACCCCACACACTTTCGCTCCGGCCTGCGCGAAGTACATTGAGTACAATGCAAACGCGCAACCGAAACCCCTCCCCCTGGTTTTGGTGTGAATGCAACACTAGATCACCAATTGCCTCCTGCTGCTGCTCACCGCTCCCTCAGGGGATGGGTCAAATGCGGAGAAAGAATTTCGCCCCACTTAGGTGGGTGTGAGAATCAGTGGTACTTTAACTTTGCGGTATGCCTTGGTAAGATGTGACCAAAATTAATATTTACTAAATTTTATTTTTATTTTAAAGTAAAAAAACACCTCGGGTTTTGTTCAAGAACAGCTTTGTTGTTGTATTTTTATGATGTGTTTGATATGCCTTTACCCTGTTTCCAAATGTAACTAATTTGCTCCCCAAAATATATGAAAACGTTTTATTTTAAATATTGCCATGGTCCCAAAAACTTATTTATACAGGTTTTTAATTTTTTTTCTTATGCTACAACATACAGAAGGCTTTGATGCAGCCTCTGAACTGAACAGAACGCTTAAAGCAATGGTAGTTATTACAAAAACAACCAAGAGGTGGCAGCAGAGTATAAGAGATCAACCAGGGCCGTGTTGCAAAAATGTTTTTCCCCCACAGTGTTTTAAACAGATTTGTGAATGATGATGAAACTTAGATATATTCTAATGCTAATTGCTGCAAAACGGAAACGTATAGAAATTTACATTTTTTTATCCTAATGAAAGAAGAGACTCTAATGTTTCTTTTGGTAGGCTCCATGTTTTTATAGCAATAGAACACAATATTCTGTTATATTCTGTTAATATTCTTGCAAAATCAGTCAAAATCCAGTAAAACAGCCGAGGGGGTTGCTTCAGTCAAAATGGATGGGGGTGAATGAATTTAAAGGGAAATTAATAAAAAGTGTGTATTTTTCATCCGTATTGGTTTGAAATGTGTCTGTGCCTAAGTGTCTTTTCTTGATTTGAAAATTTGGCCCAACTGAATTAGTAATTGAATATCCCTGTCATAACCAGTCCTATCTGTCACCAGATTTGCAGACCCTTCCTTGTGGGTAGTCCATGTGGGAGAGATAGAGCAACCAGTCCATGGTGCCCAGTCTCTTGCAGTGGAGCAGATTATACATCACGCTCGGTATCACCCCAAAGGACTGGATTATGATATTGCACTTGTGAAACTCACCAAGCCCCTTGTTTTCAATGGTATGTAGTACGTACCTAAATGTATATACCTGGTTAACTACCCAACGGCTAAAATGTGTCCCCTCAACGTTAGTCTGATAGCCGAATGTCGACATTATATCCAAAGGTGGCATTTCCGTCAATTCTTCGTCAATTTGCCAATGACAGACGCCCGTGACGGTTGACGGAAACCTTTAGAAAGCTAACTAAGCATTGATGGAAGTGTTTTTTCGTCTATCAATGTTACCGTCAATAACCGGGTCAGTACTGACTAATGGACTCACGTTTCGTATTTATTTATGCAACCGTACGCCACACATTGTGGTATTTTTGCTGTAGACGGTATTGAATATATGTATAAGTGACCCACTTTGGCAAAAGGGACCGCATGTCGGCGAGATTTTTTAGTTTTTAGCTCCAGTGTTTCCTCCTGGGGGGACCTCCGCATTGGTAGGGGTGGCTGGTCTTCTCGTGCGGGCGAGGTGGTCGTCCTGGAGGCCCCTCAGGCCCGGGGGACTGTGGTGCTCCTCACTCTGTGTGGGGCACGCCGCGGTTAATCTGGGCCAGGGGTCTCTGGGATGCTATCGTGGGCGTAGCGTCATCCCTCTCAGTGTAGATGAGCTCCTCCTGGGTGCCTTTCCACACATGGTTTCTCTGTGCCCTGCCACCATTTGTGTGTGTGCGTGCGTGCGTGTGTGCGTGTATGCTCATGGGGATGGGTGGGTTTTCTTTTCATTGTACTATTGATGGTGTTTTGAATTGAGTTTGAATTTGAGTTGCATTTTAATATATGAAAGGCACTATACAAATAAAGTTAGATTGATTGAAGATTAGTTTTGAGCTAGACACAAAAATAAAAAGTTTGCACAAAAATTTCGATTTTGAGATTTCTCCACAAATAGCGTCCTTTGAGATCTCTATGTTTATTTCCCAGTAGCACAAAAGTTATGAAAATAAGCAATTATTAGAACAAATGCATCTAAGCCAACGCGTTATTAGCCGACTTTAGCTAGCAGCGCGTCTTGGAAACCTGTGATTGAAATTGACTTTCCAGTGATTTTTTTTTTTTTAACAGTTCCTGAAAGTTTGGGATCAATATTTTTTGCCTAAGGCACTGGTTGTTATGGACATTTGAAAGATGCAAGTGCCAAAACTTTAGACCCATTTTTCTCTAAACTACGGATTTCAACCTGGCAATTGTTGTAACTTTGTCAATTTTTTAGGTACATCCATGTATTATATATAATTTTGAAGGGAATTAAGTGTAGAATTTGAATACGGTATATGAATATCTCAATTTTTATTTTGGAAAAACATGGTGGACGTGCTAAAGCTGTTGTTTGTACTTCCCGATTCTTTATTTTCATTTAAATATATGCAGACTGTTCACCCAAATTATTCTTGTCTACAACAGCGTATTAGGGCCACGTATAAATATATTTTTAATTTGTCACTTTATAAAGTCGCAAATTTGCCACTTTATATAGTGGCAAATTTACAAGAAAAAACGCATACTTTTGTGACTTCATAAAGTAGCAAAATACGAGAAATACACGTAGGGTACAACTCGGATGTTTGTGCCAATACTCGCTTGGGTTTTCAAATAAGGAGATAGTAATGGCTTTAACCAGGTCCACACCCTGAGGATCAAGCATTTAAGTTAATTTGTTAAAATAAATATTTACTTGTACATGTGTTTCCAGAATTATTATTTACACATTCATACATTTTGTTATTTTTTTGTACAAGTAGCTGATGTTGATGTGTCGAATCTGCTGCTCTCCGTCATTCACTTGTATTTACCTAAAGTATGCTAGCTTCTGATTGGTTAGTGTTTAGTCAGCTGATAGGGGATCAGGAAGTGTTGTCGCTCTCGCTACCGTGTATGACGAGTAAAGTTTAAATTAAGAATGAATCCGTCTCCATCCTGCCTTTTCATTTTATAAACAGTGTCCCACTAACCACCAACAAATCCTCACATTAGACTACAGCTACGCTATGTGTATTTGTTTTAAGTTTCTGAGTTCTTTTCTCGCAAATCTGCCATTTTATAAACTCGCAAATTTGTTACTTTATAAACTCGCAAATTTGCCACTTTATGAAGTCCCAAATGTATAAGTTTTTTCTTGTAAATTTGCCACTTTATAAACTCGCAATTAATTTTTTCTCTGAATATTGGCCCCGCCCTCTAAAAAGTATATTTATACGTGGCTCTAATACGCCATTGTACTTGTCAATAGTTTATTGACAAAACATGATAATATTGGTTTTCAGCTATTGTGGTGAAGTCATATGACGTAGAGTTGTTGATATTCTTCACTGTCTCCTATAGTCTGTGACTATTAATATACATGTAAAATTTAGATTTTTTTTTAAAGCATGTACAGAGTGTTTCCCCTTATGTGGCTGGCGATGATAATATGAAATGCAAAATGCAAAACTATTTTTTTTAAGAGCTCGGTATTGTTCATTCGGTAGTCTTATATGTCATCATAATTGCTTAGTTTTTGCGTGTGTGTGCGTGCATGCGTGTGAGTGCCCTTAATTCACAATTCACCTGAAACCTATTACAAATCCCATATCCTTCACCTTAACCTGATCATTCAGAGTCCCGCCAGAGTCGTGAAGTTGTCAGGAGACCAGAGGAAGGGTCAAAGGAAAAAAAGATGAAACAAAGTGAAATCCAGCATCAACCACACATCACCTATCACCCACAGGGTTACAAAACCAGAATCTTTCACCAACCCTAGAAACCTCTAAATTCCAACAGATTAGGGAGATGTCAAGAGACCAAAGGAAAAACTAAAGAAAGGAAGGAAGGATAGATGAAGCAGAGTGAGAACCACAGACACCAGCCCCCACTGATTCAGCGACCATTCTATTTAAATTTCAGTAGATGCTGGTGTGGTGGATCTGGCATGCATGACAACCTCCACCAAAGAGGTGAGCAGTCGAGACCTCTGCCAGACAGGGCAAGCACAGCCCCCCAGGCCGCGGCAGTGCCAGGGCACAGCCCCCGGGCCCCGCAGGGGCTACCGACCGGAGAGCAAACCCAGGAGCCCGGAGCGCCCCCCCCCCCCCGACACGGCCCGCGCCCCAGGCCCAACGCAGTAGAACGGGGAACGGCAGGCCCCCATGGCGCCCCACAGCACCCGCTCCTCCCACGACTCCCCCGCGCCCCACCAACACCCGCCACCCACGGCGCCCCACAGCCTCTGCTCCCCCCAATGAACTGCGTCGCCGGGCAAATGCAAAATTTGATGACCCACCCCTCATATAGTACTTTTGAAAATTCAAAATTGTTTACCCTGTAGTCCCAGGTCTTGGGATGGTACAGACCAAGTTTGAAAACAATATGGAAATAAAAATTAATTTTGGTCTTATTTTTATGTGTAGAGTTTTCATATCCACTGTATCGTAAATATCTGATGCCGTAAAGCCAAAGATCATTGCCTCTTTTTTAGGATTTGTGGAGCCCATCTGCCTGCCTAATTATGGGGAAATTTTTGATGAGGGTACCATGTGCTGGATCTCTGGATGGGGAGCAACGGAGGACAAAGGTGAGCCTTACAAACCTGATAGCATGGAGAAAACAACTAATTCATGTACAAATAAACTTTTCAAAATGTGCCGGGCCTTTTAAAGGGGAGACCAGTGTTGTTTTGCGTTCTGCCATGGTGCCCCTCCTCTCCACAAAGACCTGCAACCAGCCACACGTTTATCAGGGCTTCATCTCACCATGGATGATCTGTGCAGGATACTTGGGGGGAGGAACAGACTCCTGTCAGGTGATAATTAATCTTGTATTTGTCATGGGGGACGTGAGTGGCTGAGGGGTGGTGGACCCAAATGCGGGAAAGCAAGGCAGTGAGACAGGAATGAAGTGCAATATGATGATTTGAGGTGAACCTGATGACGCTCAACGCGAAACGCGTTGTTTCCCTCAAATAAACTCTTGAAGTGAAGTTCTGTCAGTGTGTGGGGGATTCTTTTTTCTGGTTGTCATAGACGACTTCCTGCTGCCCACCAGCACCTGACCATTGGCGGCTGTGCATAGACACTTCTCCATTGATTGCAAAATGAGGAACTTTAATGAAACATAGGGAGAAAGGTAAGCAGACGTGACTGGACTGGTCGCCATGACTGGACCGAATGTGAGTGCACTGGTCGCCATGACTTGGCGGGACATGGGTGGACTGGTCGCCATGACTGGACAGGATGTGAGTGGACTGGTCACCATGACTGGAACGAGCGTGACGTGACAGGACCTGATTTGCCTTGACTTGACTTGCTGTGGATTGACTTGACTTGGCTGGGGCTATGGCTTCTTGGCTGTGACGATGACGGCTTGGTTAGCTGTGACAATGACGGCTTGGTTAGCTGTGACGATGACGGCTTGGTTAGATGTGACAATGATGGCTTGGTTAGCTGTGACGATGACGGCTTGGCTAGCTGTGGCGATGATGACTTGGCTGTGGCAATGATGACTTGGCTGAGGCGATGACTTGACTGTGGCGACTTGGCTGTGACGAAGGCTACTTGGTGGTGACATTGGCTACTTGGCGGTGACAATGGCTACTTAGCTGTGACGAGGACGACTTGGCTGTGACGAAGGTGGACCTGGTTAGACATAACGAGAAAAGGGAAAAAAACAGGAACACAAGACAAAAAACACCAACCACAGACAAAAACAACAAGAACACCCATAACAAACAAAAACCCAACCCCCACAGAACCAAAACATGACAGTATTAATATGTTATATACAGAGAGGTGAAATCTTGTTCCAGAAAGTAAAAACCCTGCCTCAGTTTGGATTTAGCCACAGGTGCTTCTACTCAACTGAAAGGTAAACAAGCTGTTTTCAATTTCCCATCGCTGATTACAGAGTTGGGCGTCAGTACCAAATCCATTCCAGCTGCAAAATTGGTTCCACGCATGCGTGGCCGGAAATACAGTGTACACTTTATGGCACTCAAATATCTCATCGGTCATATGTGCCTGATTGGTTCCACGCATGCGCGACCAAGATACATTGAGTTTACGTTACTTTTCTTTTTTTAAGGTTTGAAATAATTTTATTTTTAAACACCTGTGCACAAGCAGAAAAATTGGCTGATTTAATTTGTTAACGTAGGCCGCCGTGCTTTTGTTTACATTCGCCACAGCTTCCAAAATAGTGAATGATGTTGTGATGATACAGTGCAAAATTTCCCTTGACTTTCCTCAGCTTTGTAGAGTTGTAATAGCAGAAACAGCAGCATCTTTTGAACACGGAGGAAGAAGATCATGGTGTTTTGTGTGACAATCATTATTGTAGTCGTCGTTATCATCATGTGTACATTTTACGGTCGGTTTAACCGTCCAAGCAATTTTAAACATAATGTAAACGTCCTGTATAGTATTTATTGGAGGTGTCAGTCGAGTATCATATATAATTAATCATACAATCATAATTAATCGCATGACTTCAATAATTAACTCACGATTAATCGCAAAGTAATTACACATTTTATATCTCAATTTATATCTCAATTTACAATGAAATGTACAATATTTTTTTCTAATTTTTCATACTCTTAACATAAAAGTGGGAAGAAATGTTAACCTAATAGAAATCTGGTTGCACTTTTTAGTCAGTGTTACAGTAATTTCATAATAATTCATAAAAAAAATTTTTTTTGAAATATGTACTGTACTGTAAAAAAACAAGTGTGACATTGATTTGTGTTGGTCATTTTTCTGTCACTAAATGGCATAATTGCGTTTGTAAGACACTGGTGACAGCTCAGTGCATTTTTCTTTTCATTTTAAGAGCTGTCTCATTTTTAACATGAAGTAACATGGCGCCAGTCCCCACCAAAAATATGCATTATTATTTAATTCATTACTGCTAAATTGTGTAATAGTGACTCCTTTACACGACGTTGAACGCTTTTATTTTGTTAAGTTCTCAGATGCACATTGTAAAGTGACGCCACTTTACTGCAAGCAAACCAGAAAGAACACGTGTTACACATGAACACTTACGAAATATTTTTGGGAGTTGCTGAATAAAATATGCCTCACATCTAAAGATCAAGTGGCTTGGAGTCACTCCAATTGACATGACGGCTCATGCTCATGCCATTAGGCTCTTGGCTCTCACAGGGGTTTGGAAGTGCCCATGGACACTTCTTGGAGAGCTGTAGCAACCGAGCTCAGTGCTAACGGTTACCCGAGTACGTTCTTTCAAAGCAGGGTGACTCAACAAAACAGCATACCCGTCTGAGTAGCATACCTTGCACTTTTGTGATGATTTAGTGTTATAATCACTTAAGTGTTAGACAAACATTGGCATCAGCAAGGAAGAGATAAAAAAATATTTTCATAACTTTAATTAAAAAATGTAAATATAAATTAAAACGATTCAGAATTGTCTTCAATTAGTCAGGTCTTTCATAAATGTAAAAAAAATACTTTTAAATTCATGTGAACAGTAAATGTCAAGAAAACAGAAAAGTATGAATAAAAACTCAGCCTTTAAAATTCAATTTTCCTATAAATTCATGGGAAAAAGATAATATAATCGATTCATTGTTTTATCAATCGATACCAGGCTCGAAAAGGACAATATATTCAAAATTGATTATTCAATTTTTATACCCAGCCCTAGTACTAATAAATAAATCTTCTTGTGGGAGTATTTTGTAGTATAGTATTAGAAAATCTTGATTCTGAAAGGATACTAAAGGTATTCTCACAACCCTGTTCGGGTGTACTCATTTATGCCGAGCACTGTACTAGTTATAACAAAGATGCACTCATCATTGGTTTATTTGGTCTTAGTTATTTTGTCCTGATTACAAGACTGATATGACTGATCAAACATTTGATCCCTAGAAGTGTTTTTGCAGGGGGACAGTGGGGGTCCTCTTGCCTGTGAGGACTCATCTCTTTGGAAGCTGGTTGGGACAACGAGCTGGGGGATTGGCTGTGCTATAAGGAACAAGCCAGGCGTGTACACCAGGATCACACAGTCACTTCACTGGATCCGGCAACAAATTGAGGTCAGTTCATGAACCTAATTGAACCGGGGATATACTGTATCAACTCACTGCCTCAATCGTATTACTACAAGGACATACACAGATGTGCGAATATGGCTCATAATACTTTCATCTGTGGTCAGGGCGCAGGGGCACCCGCTTAAGTCAGGAAGCCCAATCTTCCCCTACTAGACAGTATTTTCAAAATACATGTTCAATATTTCTAGAAGTCTGATTTGAGTTTTATCCACAGTGCCAGTCCAATGGACTGTATGCACTCAGCACTTTCACATTCAATGTCATAAAGCACCTAAACTTCCTGTGCAGGGAGACTTTAGCGAAGCGCACTGTTGATGTGGTGTGAAACTCTAATCCTAAATTCTTAACTCACTCAAAAAGAACAGCTTTCCTTGCTAACTTTCAGAATTTTAAAACAACCAACTAGATCTCCCAGAGCTGTAATTTTGACAGCTTGAGTTCTAGTAATGACATAATTGCCTAAAACAGTTATTACTTGCAGTTTGAGTAGCTAGTAAAGGTATTTTGTTCATTAAAATTCTGTTGTATATCCATCCATTTTCTTAACCGCTAGTCCTCACAAGGGTCGTTGGGGGCGCTGGAACCTATCCCAGCTGGCTTCGGGCAGTAGGCGGGGTACACCCTGAACTGGTTGCCAGCCAATCGCATCTGTTGTATATTTTATTGTAAACTATGTACCTCTCTGGGGAAAACCGGAGTCCACACAGTACTGTCCTTCCCCTTCTGAGGCAGACAGTACGGGTGAGGTATTGAAGGTTCAGATGGAGCCTGTTATCTCCCAGCTAACTCTCTGGCCTGGAGCTACCGCTAAAAATGTCATTACTATCACATCTAACAGCCAAAATTTTACTATAAGCTAATACCTTGAACTGTAGCGGGCAGCAAGTCTCTTCACCGACGGTATTCGTCAATCTCAGCCTCGTCAATATTTTAAAGTAGATGTAATGTCTCTACTGCATGTTTTTATAGGCCATGGTGACATTTCTCTTCATGCCTGGCTGAAAAATGGTTGCTATGGAAACCAGATGGCGCCGTAGGTGGCGCAGGAATAATGACTCATAAATATTTTAGTTTTTTTAATACAATAAAATGGCATCATAAGAACAATACAATATTCATACAGACACAGGAAAAGTCAAAAGGCCAGAAACATCGATATTCTACTAAACAGAGTAACAACACATCGACGCTTTTGAGAAGCTTCAAAATGACAGCTCTGGTTCTACTGTTTACAAAGGGCACCCTTGTGTCGGTCGAGGGATGTATAACATCAACAGGAAGAAAATGCAGAGAACACACTTGCTGTCTCTAACTACTATCTTTATCCCTGCAAACGTTAACAACCCACTGTCTCTGCTGCTCAGCATAAGAGAAAAGCAAGGCAGAGTGTGAACCTGTCAATCTGGGCACACAGCAGTGATCGTTCGATGTACTGTCGGTTCTCCTCTTCTTCGGTTTTTGACAAATACACAAAACCACATACATACAAACAATGATGAAAAAATCCCCTCATGAACCCTGCCAAGGGTGTAGAGCTGGCCACCTGTGGGACAAAAACCACACTGCTCCTCTTGTCCTAGATTCAACTTCCTAAAGGACCCTCCTCTCCAGCTCCCCTGAATGACCTTACCATGGAGGTTGAGGAGTGTATTTCTTCTGTAGTTGGAACACACCCTGCGATCCCCCTTCTGAAAAAGGGGGACTACCACCCCGGTCTGCTAACCTAGAGGCACTGTCCACACAATGTTGTAGAGACGTATCAACCAGGACAGCCTCACAACATCTAGACCCTTTAGGAGCTCTCCTACCACCTCAGTGACTTCGACCCCAGAGATAAGAGAGCTGACCTCAGAGTCCCTAGACTCTGCTTCCTCAAAGGAAGACGTGTCTTCGGAATTGAGGCGGTCATCGAAGTATTCTCCCAGACGACTCATGACTTCCAGAGAAAAGGTCTCCACTGTGTACAGTGTTAATGGTATACTGCTTTCTTCTCCTGAGACGCTGGATGGTGGACCAGAATTTCCTCAAACCGTCCAGAAGTCGTTTTCTATGGCCTCACCGAACTCCTCACAAGCCAGAGTTTTTGCCTCAGCGACCACCAAAGCTGCGTTATGCTTGGCCAGCCGGTACCTGTCAGCTGCCTCTGAAGTCCCAACAGGCCAAAAAGGCCTGATAGAACTGCTTCTTTAGCTTGACGGTTTCAGGGATTGCTGGCACCGACCAACTTACGGCCACAGCTTTGATCGGCCCCCTCAACAATGGAGGCGCGGAACGTGGTCCACTCGGACTCGATGTCCCCCGTCTCCTTCGAGACAAGGGAGAAGTTATGTCAGAGGTGGGAGTTGAAACTCTTTCTGATGGGGGATTCTGAAAACTGACAAACGAGGTCCTGCTTCACCAGGACAATGTTCCTGCACACAAGTTGGTGGTTGCATTGGATGCCGTGAGAGACTGTGGCTTTGAACTGGTTGTTCATCCCCATATTCTCCAGATTTGGCACCGTCTGACTTTTTTCTGTTGCCAAACATAAAAAAACATCAGACTTATGATGAGGCAGGGCTTGACACTGCGACCAATTTACCCACGAATGCGACCAACTTATATATAAATATATGATATTGTATTTTTAAGTTGACCCTCGTAGCGCTTGCTGGTCTAGCGGCTCATGGCGACTAACTTGACTCGTCCTCACTCGACTACTAACATCAACACAACACCATCCTGAAATCGGATTCAATCGCTAATTAATGACACGAAGAGAAACCACAAGTTAGTTATCCTGTCATTGTATGATACAAGTCTCCAGCGTTAGCAAATAGCTACTAATGGGAGCGTAAACATTAATGCAGTCGGACATTTCAAACTCAAACAGAAAAACAGTCCCTCAATGCATTAAACATTAAGAATTGCAAATCTCAGTGGGCTTTCAACTTTGCTATGCAAATTAAGGCGCTTATACATCAGCAAATATGGTCATGCTGTACCTCTCCAAAAAAGGTGCGACCAAATCCTATGAGGTGTGACCAATTGAAAAAATTGGTAGCTGTCAGGGTGGACGTGAGTGGTTGAGGGATGGTGGACCCAAATTAAGTGAAGCAAGGCAGTGAGACAGGAGTGACGTGCAATATATGGAACTTTAATCAAACACAGGAAAAAGGTGAACAGACAACAGTGACTGGATGGGCGTGGGCCTGATATAGCGAAGTTCAGCTGGACAGGTTGTCATGACTGGACTGGTCACCGTGACTGGACAG